>NC_136807.1:24978225-25053942 GCF_951216825.1 Electrona antarctica | reverse complement strand
GAGAGAGAGAGAGAGAGAGAGAGAGAGAGGGGGGGGGAGAGCGGAGAGCGGGGGAGAGCGGGGGGAGGTAGAGAGAAATGGAGAGGGAGAGAATGTCTCAGCTCTAATCCCCATAAACACAGAGCATCCAGATGTGTGCTGTAGTTAGTAGACCATGCACCCACCTCTCTCTCTCTCACACTCACACACACACACACAGTCACACGCACGCACGCACGCACGCACGCACGCACGCACGCACGCACGCACGCACACACACACACACACACACACACACAGAGGCATATATTGTCATGCATGCTGGTGGCTGTTTCACGCCAATTTAGAACGATTAATGGACGATCGGCATCAATTGACACTGGAGAGAGAGAGACAGAGAGAAAGAGAGAGAGAGAGAGAGAGAGAGAGAGAGAGAGAGAGAGAGAGAGAGAGAGAGAGCATAGTAACATAGCTCTGTTTACACCTTTATTTAATTCCTATTTATATCCAATATTTATTTGTAAATACATTGTTTTATTTTGATTGTCTTGTTCCACTTCTGCTTTGGCAATGTAAACGTACGTTTTCTCATGCCAATAAAGCTCCTTTGAATTTGAGAGAGAGAGAGAGAGAGAGAGAGAGAGAGAGAGAGAGAGAGAGAGAGAGAGGGGGGGGGATTAACAGAGGGGAAACAATTCAAGATGTTTTCTATGCCATATTTATATTACTAATACTATACTTCAGTTGAATATTGAGTGTGTGTGCGTGTGTGCGTGACGTGAGTGTGTGCGTGTGTGAGTTCAACACTGTTCAAACCTGGGTTCAATGTAACATGTATTCATCAATCTCTCTCTGTCCTTCTCTCTGATTTACATATTCACCTACCGTAACATGTAAGGTTCTAAAAATGAACTGTGTCATTCACGGGTGCCATGGATGAAAACGTTATTTCCATGGGTGCCCCTGCTGAGTAAAAACAGTTTGAGAAACACTCTAGCCTTTGTTTCCCCAGTCTGTGTGCGCATTCAGCCTCCAGGTCTGATTTGAAAACAAATTTGTGCTGTGGAGATTGTTTACTTGATAAATGTTACATAATGGTTAGTTTCTTGAGGAGATGCATGCTTGTGAGTGAGCTGTGTAATCTGCCTGTGAAATAATTTGAGTGCAAGGTTTTTGAAGATAAATCCTGTGCAGTTTAGTAGCCTAGCTATAATGAGTACTTTGCCCTGATGTTGTTTAAGTGGTTAATGTAAGGTAAAACCATAGAGTAATGCAATTTCACTGATGTGTCACTTTTTGTCAAGCATGTGATTAAGTTTGCTTAGAATACCAGTGTTTTGTGGCATTTTACATCTCTTTAATGTGAGGATTCATCGACTGCATGTCTAGGAATGTAGTTGACAAGCTAATTGAGAATTTTTCAGTATTTCCTCACTTTTCTTCCAATGTATTTAGTTTAACTAGAATTAAATATATATTATAATAGAAATGTGTACATTTTGAACCGAAATGTGTAGATTATTTATTACAGTTTTTATTCTATATAAGATTACAATAATCACTCAAAGTATGTTTCTCCTGTCTTTTCAATAGGGCAGGTAATATTGATGTTAATACTTAATAATAATATTGAGGGATCATCTGCTTTATAGATGGATACAACTTTAGTCATTTTTACTTTACTACAACTTGTGTCTTTGGTCAAATTGGCATCACATTTGTCAATATAAGCACATAACAGTTCTATACAAACCCAAGAAAGCACTATGGCGTATTTCCATTTGGGGTTCTATGTATTCAATTCATCAAAAAATAATCAGAGGATGAAAATGATCATGGCGATGATGATGTGATGTGATGAAGTTGATGCCACAGACACACGCAACACCACATTTGGTAGAAAGAGCAACAAATTATTCACTCAAATTGGGGTCAACTCTATCAAGGAAGGAAAATTACAATTGCAAGAATTCCCTTCAATAGGCGTACATGGACACAGCTGGTCCCAGCACCTTTAATCTAAATCCAGTGTGCAAGCAAGATGTATGAGATAACCGTAATCATCATCGGCATCGCCATTATCATTTCTCATACCTGGTCTAAACCTATAGAGGAGATGGTGAAAAAGCTACCTTGTGTATTTGTATTGTAATGTTTTACATATCCTTTTTTTTTTAAATGTTTTTTTTTTGTGGCTTTCGCCTTTATTTTATATTTTTTTATGGAGGGACAGACAGTAAGCTGACAGGAAATGGGGAGAGAGATGGGGGGAAGACATGCAGTAAAGGCCGTCAGGATCGGGAGTCGAACCCGCGGCACAGTGCCAGACTGGATTACCAGCCAAGGTGCCTGGACCACTGAGCCATGGCCCAGGCCTGTTTTACCTATCCTATGTGTATTTGTATTGTATGTAATATTTACTTATATGTATTATGTATAGGACCCCCTCTAAAATGAGAAGGGGCTATCCTCTAAATTAAATTCTGACCAAATTCTGACCTATACTCTTTTATTATGTAACTCTTATATTTATACTCATCCGCTAGGCCTATGTGTATCTTGTCAATCTCCTGATATGTGAATTCACCTTGACCAATAAACACATTATGTTCTCATTCTGATTCTCTGAGAGGAGAGGAGAGGAGAGGAGAGAAGAGGAGAGGAGAGGAGAGGAGAGGAAAAGAAAGGAGAGGAGAGGAGAGGAGAGGAGAGGAGAGGAGAGGAGAGGAGAGGAGAGGAAAAGAAAGGAGAGGAGAGGAGAGGAGAGGAGAGGAGAGGAGAGGAGAGGAGAGGAGAGGAGAGGAGAGGAGAGGAGAGGGAGGGAGAGGGGAGAGGAGAGGAGAGGAGAGGAGAGGAGAGGAGAGGAGAGGAGAGGAGAGGAGAGGAGAGGAGAGGAGAGGAGAGGAGAGGAGAGGAGAGGAGGAAAAATAAGAATAAATACGATAAGAGAGGAACAGATGAGATGAAAGGAGGAGAGGACTAGACCCTCAAGTGGCTTCAATTAAGAAAATTACAGAGAGAGAGAAAGAAAGAGAGAAAGAGAGAGAGAGAGAGAGAGAGAGAGAGGGAGACCTAACTGTCTAACTATGTCCTGATTACAGGGATCCAGTGGAACCATTCGACCAACACAGTCATGCTAACCCAGACCCAAGCCAGACCCAACCCAACCCAACCCAACCCAGACCAGAGCTAGCCAGGAAGGGCTATTTTAGGCACACGTTGGCTGGAAGAAGCTATTTTACTTAGCAGAAAATGTAATTTCCTTTGCTTTTTATTTATACAGACAGTTTATGAAACTGGAGAGACAGACAGACGACAGACAGACGCTGAGAGTGAGATAGTGTAGGAGAGACAGACAGACAGCTCTGAGGGAGACAGTATACGAGTGACAGACAGTAGGAATGCAGTGCTGGAGATATATGAGGTAGCCTATAGGACAACTGAAAGGGAGACAGTATGGAGTGACAGACAGTAAAGCTTAGAGCGAAATGGTGTATAGTTGAGACAAACAGTAGGAATTAATGCTGAGAAGGAGACAGGGTAGGAGAGACACAGTAGGTTGGCTGAGAGGGAGACAGTGTAGGAGAGATAGACAGTGTAGGAGAGATAGACAGTAGGCTGGCTGAGAGGGAGACAGGAGAGATAGACAGTAGGCTGGCTGAGAGGGAGACAGGAGAGATAGACAGACAGTAGGACAGCTGGGAGCAGCTAGTGGTTCCCTCACTTTTAGCCTGTGACCCAAAAGAGAAATTTGATGTCTCCCTGGGACCCAAATTAGTGAAAACAGCAGATCTACAAGCTCACAGCTATTTTCACTACTACTTAAACAATTGTTTTCTAATGCATGAGGGGGGGGGGGCTTTTCTGCCTTTATTGATAGTATCAAGTGAAGATAGACAGGAAAGAGGGAGAGAGAAAAGTGGAGAGACATGCAGCAATAAAGGTCATCATGAACGGGACTCGAACACACAACGCGTCAGGCTAAAGCCTATATGTGGCATGCGCCTGGACCACTTGGCCAGTGGGTGCCCCTGAAGTTTATTTTTTATTCAGGAAAATATGTCCGCGACCCACAAATGGGTCCCCACTGTTTGGGAGTGTAGGGAGACAGACTGTAGGTAGCCTCAGAGACCCAGACGTCAGGAAACCTGAGCGATAGTGACACCATCCATGGTCCTTCTATATACAGATAGTGACACCATCCATGGTCCTTCTATCTTACAGATAGTGACACCATCCATGATCCTTCTATATATCTTACAGAATACTCTTAAAATCTACTCCATACCAGGACCTCTAGTACTGCTGGGTTCACATCCTACCGGGACCTCTAATGCTGCTGGTTTATATGATTTACAGGAGTGTATTATGAACTTAAATATGTTAGCTAAATGTAGGTGGCAATCGCAGAGTCAGACTTTTCTGACTGTGGTTGACTGACACATGTGCACACGCCCACACAGACATGCAGACACCTTGTAGGCCTATGTCCATATTTCACATTTTTATACATACTGTAAATAAATGCCCAACTTCATCAAACAAGTGTTTCACATAAATATGGTGAAAATGATTTAAATAGCAATAAAAAGGAACAATGTTGGCCATACAAGGTTTCCACCCCAACACATACACTACGACAACAACTAAATTATTTTTAGGCTAATTGCTTTTTCTTAAACCCGCTCCCAGTTCGTGACAACTAATGAGTATGTGTGTGATGATAAATGTAATGGTTTTTACAGTGATACGCTGTGTTTAATACAGATATATTGCGTCACAATGAACTCAAAGGGATTATTTCTCCTCATAAACTTTCTGGCTGTATTAACGAGATGAAGAAACATTAATTGGAGAAATATGTCTTTATTCAAACGTGTGAAAACAACACAGCTTTCATTTCTTTACTGGCTCATGAAACTAATCAGTCCTTTCCCTCTCCTCTGTTCTGCCTTTACTACATCTCTCTCTCTCTCTCTGTCTCTCTGTCTCTGACTCTCTCTCTCTCTCTCTCTCTCTCTCTCTCTCTCTCTCTCCCTTTCCCCCACTCTCCCTCTCTTTCTTCACCCCCTCTCTCACTCTCTCTCCCTTTACTCCCTCTCTCCCTATTCCTCTCTCTGATCCTCTCTCTCTCCCCACTCACCGTCTCATCCCTCCTCTGTCTCTCTGTCTCTCTCTCTCTCTCTCTCTCTCTTCTCTCCACCTATGACCCCCCTGTCTCCAGTCTCCACATCTGTGTTGAGGAGAATAAACCACTATCTGAGGCAGGCTGGTGGACTGTACCAACTCCAACGGGTTGTAGACTTGTAGTCCAGTAAAAAAATAAAAAATAAGAATAAAATAAAGAACAAATAATCTTATTCAATCCCCATCAGACTACAAATATTCAATAATTCTTCAATCAATCCGATGATTTCTAACAAAGAGAACAATCAACGTGATGCAAAAGAGCAAAGTATCACTCCACCATTTCTCCCATTGGAACACACCCACCCCCATGTCTTAGGATGGTACGGCCCGTATAGTGGGCAGGTCTCTCCCTCTCTCTCCCCCTCGCTCTCGCTCTCTCTGCCCCCCCTCCCCTGAATCTATCTCTCTCTCAAATGGAGAGTAGTGGTTCTGAGAGAAGCTGCTGCTGCTGTTGTGAATCGTTCTAATAGAAACACAAACAGACACACACAAGAACAAGAACTCAAGACAAGACACCCTGGATGTTTTTGAGGAGGAACGATACTTGGGATTATTTAAACGCGTTTTATCTTTTTTAATTTTACATTTTATCTCAGGGGCTTTTTGTTTTTGTTTTTAATGCACGGAGGAGCAAAGGATCAGAGCTGTTGTAGTGCTGCCGAGTGGATGTTAAAGAAAACGCAGGAGGTTCTGAACTCAGGTAAGAAGCAGCCTTGCAGAGCTCGTGTGTTTTTAAACCCCTCTCTATCCTTAGAGAAACGGACTTGAGTTACAAACAACTGCACTCGGGATCGCCTTGGCTTTCCTCCCGTCTAGCCTGCCGTGCCAGAGCCTACAACCACATCTCTTCGCTAGAAAAATTGACGATGTGCAAGCTCGCGAATTCGCGAAAGCGGCGCGTTGTGAGCTTGCACATCGGCTATTTTCGGCTAATGTTCGCCCCCTAGAATAATATGGATGCTGCTGGTGGGGTTCAAGTTCTTTTAAAGCGTTGCTTTGCGAGGGCCAGCAGAGCTGAGCTGGACTGTAGGTTCTGTTCCGAAGGTTGCTTGTGATATAATGTAATTTATATGATATTATTATTTCACCCCGGTTTGTCTGTCTGTCTCCAGTCTGTCTGTCTGTGTGTGCTTGGAAAACGCCTTTGCATTTCTCCTCTTGCTCTAGTTTGAAATCCAACGTGGAGAGAAAATCTGTTATTTTTGGAGATAAAGTGTGTTTTTCCTGAGCCGTTTTGTAGCTTAGAGGAGGCATATGCGTTTTGTAGCTTGAAACGTGTTTTTTCTCGTGTGCGCGCGTGTGTGTGTGTGTGTGAGAGAGAGAGAGGTAGATAGATGGGGGAGAGGAGAGGTAGGCTACATAGCGGCAAGACGCCGAACCCATTTAGAACAAAGGGGAGCGCAGATAAAAACATTAAAGTGTTGATGTGCTAATGCATCGTCTTCCTTCCTGCGGTACCGGTGAATGCATTAAAGACACACCAGTTGTCAAACAATCACACGGCGACACGATGTTTATATTTGCCGGCCGGACGGACCCCGGTGCGGTGCTGAACGTGGTTGCAAATCGGCGTTTCTGCATGTGTGCATGAAACATCACTTCTCCTCCCCCTGTCCCTTTTTTTTGCCCAATCAATCAGTCGATCGATTAATATTATACCGTCGATATGGTCGATAAACTGATCACGTTGAGTGCCGGGTCTTTTTGAAATTATTAATAGTAAAAAATTGTATTGATTTAAATCCGTACCCCTGAGTGCCTCCTGATAACATGAGATGGAGCTGATGGCCGTGTATTAAAACCATGTGATTCTCAACCTTCTTCATTCCAAGGACCCCCAGTTTGATAGCATATAGTCCACGGACCCCCCCCCCCCCCCCCCCCATTTGATAACATTTATCTCTGGGACCCCCACGCACAGATTGTAGATGTTCATTTAACTCTGAGAGTCTACAAACGGAACCAAATGGACTCGTATGGGTCCATTTGGTTCCATTTGTACACTCAGAGTTACACAGACCCAAAGCGGGGTCCATTTGTTGTTTTTAAATAATCCTAGATGAAAACACTGGATGCTGCATCTCAGTGTCCATTCATAAAGGCACGGGGAGTGGATGAGGGATCAATGCTGAGCATTGATCAGGGTTAGGTATCAGTAACAGCAGAATGGGTCTACAGATCTCGGGACAACACAATAAGAGTATTATTGAGCTCCGGGCGGCGGGCAGGAGGAATTAGATTACACCGTCTGGGAGGCTCTGTGCCTCGGCTAGCAGGGTGGATGTCTCCCCTGGTGACTGCTGCTGCTCTCTCTCCCTGGTCTCCCCCCTCTTTTCCTGTGGTCTCGCTCTTTCCTCCCCATTTTTTTCTCCCCCCGCGAGGCGATAAGACCGGGGCTACATGTGGAAAAAACACTCTCTCTCTCTCTCTCTCTCTCTCACACACACACACACACACACACACACACACACACACACACACACACACGTGCGTGGCCCATGGTGCGTGTGCTTTCATTTCATCAGAATGGTAAATCTTGGGGAGATCCAGCCTTTGATTCTCTAACCTTCATCACATAATGAAGCATAATGTAATTTTCATCTTCATCGGCCATTACCTAATGATGCTGCAGTGTCCTCCATAACACTACTACATCGTAATACCATGATAATAATACATTACATTTAATGGTAAATGGTGCATTTATATAGTGCTTTTATCCAAAGCACTTTAAATAGATGTGTGCATTACATTCACCCACACATTCATACACCGATGCTGGAGGAAACCATGCAAGGAAGGAACCAACCTGCACATCAGGAGCAATTAGGGGTTCAGAGTCTTGCTCAAGGACACTTTGACACTTTGGGGGAGCCTGGGACTGAACTGGGAACCTCACGGTTCCCATCCGGCCGCTCTACCGGCCATCCTACCCCTGAGCCACTGCCGCCCCTATAAAATAGTAATACATCACAACACTACTGCAACATAATACATCACATATAACATAGTAAAATATCACAGTATGACATACTACATAGCAATACCATGGTACTGTCTCTGAGTATAGCATAATTGTACATCACACATACCATTGTGATACCTACTAACATAATGATACGTGTCATCAGTTTTCATTAACTATCTTCAGCTAACAAGATCACGAGGGCGGCTGTGGCTCAGGGGTAGAGTGGTTGGATGGTAACCGCAAGGTTCCCAGTTCAAACCCAGGCTCCCCCAGAGTTAGTGTCGAAGTGTCCTTGAGCAAGACACTGAACCCCTAATTGCTCCTGATGTGCTGGTTGGTGCCTTGCTTGGTTTCTGCCGCCATCGGTGTATGAATGTGTGTGTGTGAATGTAATGCACAATCTATAAAGCTATTATCTATATTGCTATTTTCACTGAATGTTTGCCCCGTAATGGGGAACCATGATGTGGTTAATATAAAAATGTGGTTATTGAAATGGTGGTGTTGTGGGTACAGGTACAATTATTATCAATAATGATAATGGTATAGGTACAACGATGCTGATAATAAATAACATTCTATAAATAAACATGGTGAATGTCTGTTTGCGGTTGACGAAAATCTGCTGTTGAATGGGCGGTGAGTACACTGTTGCGTTGGGTCGCAAGTTGTAGGGAAGTTGCTGTAGTAATGAGTAGTAGGCCTAGCGTGTTTGGTGGAGAGCTACCAAAAGAAGGGTGAAACTAAGCAGCTATAAGGAACTCGCCTGTGTTTCAGAAGCTGTACCCAAAACAAACCTTACCAGGCGCTGTGCCGTGGCATCTCTTGACTCTACGATATTCAGATGGTCGGAACATATCATAAGGATAAAAGGTGAACAAAATAATAACAATGTAAGGTGTAATTCTACCCTTAATTCTTCCATGCACACCTCTGTCTCATAAAAGAGATGCACATCGCAACAGACTTCCAGTTTAAAGAAGACTTTTCCTTCTATGTACATGCCAGGTTCGTCCTAGCCGTAATCAGGAACTTATTTTAATGATACAAAAGGTTAATGTAAACCAATGGTCTCCTTTCTCTTTACATTGAGAGATTTTACAGTAGTCCTGCCTGAAGCTCTTGAGCACAGCATCTCTTCCCTGGACACGCGGGCATATTCCCTGCTCGCGGTATACGTTTCCTCTACCGGCCCACATGGAAGACATGCGACTGATGGATTGCAATTTAAAGGCTGTTTACACATGGAGGTAGAGGAAGGGGTCGGTCTGCAGGACGGCTGGAATTTCACCGTTTTTAGGGGCAAAGGTACTTGGCCTTTGGCGTTGTAAATTCTTTTGAGGGCACAGAGGCCAAATGCCAGGGCAGGAAGGCCATCAAATAAAACTACGATTTTAAGTGCACCAAAGTAATTAATTTAAAACATGTTTTTAATACATACTACATAGTAGGTCTATATCAGTGAAAAGGAAAGTATTAAAAATACATTTATTTCACCAAATATTTTTTTTCTAATCATGACACATTACCGATATTTCATACAAAGTGCTGAGTCAAAGGTTGATACATGTTCACACACATGTGCTCAACCCAGTGGCTGACTAATCAGAGTCACTGGACTCTTTTGAAGATGGTGAGTCAGGGTATAGTTCAGAGCTCCGAATCTCAACAAAAGGCACTGCTGTTTAAAAACCATTGACTAGGAGAGAAAAAGGGAAAAAAAAGAGCCAGAGGAGAAAATGTTGAAATCAGCGTGGTGTGGGCGATGCATCAAGGCTGCTGTGGCCTCGGGGCAGATCATTTGTTTGAGGGGCAGAAGTAAGGCCAAACTGAAGGGCCACGGTCGGAGTGACGACGGCTGCCATGACATTCCTGCCTGGGCAGCCAGTCAGCAGATGAAGAACTACGTTTAACCCATTGAGACGGGAAAAGCATCCGTCTCTCTTTAATAGATTATTTTTTAATCGTGAAAATGTGACTCTTTGAATAGATTTATTTTTAAACCAAACAATTTTTATCTCGTACTAATCTTTGCTTCTGGGGGTCCCTGGAATAATACCGGAGCCCAAATACATATCGTTTTGGGGGTCCTTGACATGAAAAACCACTGATATAACCTAACCCCCTTTTTATGTTTTTTTTCCCAGAAAACTGTTAGGATTTTGAAGACATTTGTAGAATCGGCCTCAGGTCTTAATTGATTAAGATATGAAAAAACAACATGGTGTACTATTATTATTGCTGGCTTTAAACCTATGTAAACGCATTAACCTCCAGCAGCAAACCCAATGCAATGTGATCATCAGTCTGATTGCTCTCAGCTCCAACCACTAACCATGATCTAAAGACCAAGCCCCAGACATTGAACGACGTCGTGGGAGCGAGCAGACAGACTTGTGGGTCCATTTTGGTTACATTTGCACTCTGAGTTAAACCACTATAAAATGCTATATATTTCATTGACCGGAGTTCCCCAGGGGTCTATCTGGCCTCCCTTCTTTTTGCCTCTAGTCTACACCAAGTATTCTTTTGCTGAAAATAGCTGATCTACAAGCTCACAACATGTCGCAATGCGAGATTATATGCTATTTTTGGCCAATGTTTTCCGCCCCCAGAATAGTTGCGCTAGGGCTCATGTGGTTAAATTAATACTAATAATTAATTCATGAATAAATATTAATACTTTTACTGTGCATCCTTTCTAGAGAATATTATCCTCTTTGACCTGTGTGGGGGTGTGCGTGCGTCCGTCTGTGCGTCCGTCCGTCCGTCTATATTAGCAGAATCATAGATCTCCGCGTAATGCGATTTCCTCATCACATCTCTGGCAGATGTCTGCATCCAATCCGTCTTATTGGAAAACCATCATTCACTTATGGAATATTGACAGGCCTTCCTGTGTGTGTGTGTGTGTGTGGGGGGGGGGGGGGGGGGGGGGGGGGGGGGGTTGGTACATATGACATTTATCTCGGTTTGTTCCTATTATTGCTATCTATCTGTCTGTCTCACTTTACCTGTCTGTGTGTGTCTGTCTGTCTGTCTAATGTATGTATAATGTATGTAATTTAATCCAAAGCACTTTGTCAGACGCTTGGCTGCTGAGAGTGAGTCTGTCCGCAAGCTATCTATAACGCACACACAGGCAGCATGCACACTTGCATGCAACACACACACATACACGCGCACGCGCGCTGGTATTACTATACTGGTATTACTATCAGCATCTTAAGAAGGACAGTTTGAGCTTCTAGACCATGCTATTTTTGGTGCACTTAAAGGATGACTTCACCAATTTTATTATCTTCATATAATTGGTACTCACTAATGCTCATGAAAAGTCTTAGTCTCATAGGAGAGCCCGCCTACCAGTGACATTTATTTATTTCAAACAAGATTTAAAAGTAAAATCTTGACTTTTATTAACGTGTGAACAATGTCTTCCATTATAGCATGCTAACTTTCCAGGAATACAAAGCCTGCAATTTAGCTTGGGTTCCCCATTGATGATGTCACTGGTAGGCGGGTTTATGAACTGTCCACAGCCCTCCTCTGAGACAGAGTGAGTAGACAGAAATGGTACCATATTATCATAAGCATTAGTGAGGACCAATTATATGAAGCTGGGTTGAAAATGGGTGAAGTCGTCTGCGGGAGTTTATAAGTTTTACTTCATCTCACTCCTCGGCTTAGATTTCTTTATTTGTCTTTTCTTTTCATTTTCTTTTTGCTATATTTTAATCAGAATATTTATTTTAATTGTTTTTCTTTGATTTCGAAAATGCAAAGAATTGTTTGTTTTATTGGCATATTTGAAATAAACATGACGTCAAAACTTTACAAATATAGTAAAACAAGTATACACACACGTATTGCCAGTAGTTCCCCTCTCTCATCACACACACACACACACACACACACACACACACACACACACACACACACACACACACACACACACACACACATACATTAGCCTGTGTTCTGTGTGTACACATGTGTTTACATGAGCTAAGCCTGTAGTGTTTATTTAAAAGTGTCTCCAGTAAACCCGGCCTTAGCGGCCTGTCAGCCTCTTCTCTCCTGGGTCACGTGACCTGTCTGTGTTGAAGTGCATAAACTTAAAATGACATCATCATCAACTGCCTGGTGACCTGACTGGACAAGATGTGATGAGTCATGTAGCCTGTCCTGTCTGTCTGTCTGTTTGTCTTTGTACCTCTCACTTTTCATGCTTATTTCTGTTCCATATTTCTTTCTCTCTGTCTCTCTCTCTGTTATTTGATGTCTTGATCTCACTGTAAAATCCTTAGTGTTGTTTTATCAATGATCTGTCTGTCTTGCCTGTCTGTCTGTCTTTCTGTCTGTGGTGTCATCCTGTTTTACAGTGCCAATCCATCTGAAATGTCTCAGTCTATTATACCCGCACTGCTTTGGGGCATGTCAATCAATTCACCTCATTGACCTCAGCCAATCAGACGTGTATTTGATTCGATGGTGGGCGGGTTCCTGGAGATTTGGAGAAGACGCAGGTGGTTGTAAGGTTGCTAGTTCAAATTCCTCCAATAGCGGGAGAAGTGAAGTCCCTGTGGTGTTTTTCCCCCCGATGCTTCGGAAATCAATTTACCCATGCTGCTTTGGGATGTGTCAATCAATTCACCTGACAACCTATAGTCAGTGGAGGCGGGGCTTCTCATAGCAGGGGGATCAACGTGTGATTGGTTGGGAATTAACTGACAGATCGTATGCATATTCAATACACACACGTTTGTTGAATTTAGGAAAAACAGCCGTTTTCCAAAATGGCTATTACCGAAGAGGGTTAGTTAATCTCCTAACCAATCACACGAGCCAGTTACAGATTCCGGTAAATCACCAATCAGTAGACTCTGGGTTTCTGAGCATCCTGACACTCAGGCTGAAGCTCCATTTGTTCTCAGACACTTCATTATTCCTGGGAGTCCGTTTCCAAACGGCTTCAACAGCAACATCAATTCTATTCTGTCAAAATCAATCACATTCTATCAATATCAATTCTACCAACATCAATACTATGGGGCAGGACTGGCTCTGGAGGTAGAGCAGCCATCTTGGAATCAGAAGGTTCCCACTTTTATCCCTATCTCCCGCTGGGTTAGTGTCTTAGGTCGCTTTCACACCAGAAAGCGTTACTGTGATTAAAACGAATCCTGCTGCACATTGTCGGAAAGTGCGCTTCGTTTGGCAGGTGTGAAGCCTCATTCGAATCCTAATGCGCATCAAAGAACCGCATTCTACTCCGCCAAGAAACGGGGGTTTCGCTTCGCTTCCAATCGCACTTGATTTCGATTCGGTGCAGGTGGGAATGCAATCGCATCAAATAAATGAAATGAAGCAAACAATGTGGCAGATGAATGAGGAGTAAAGTTGGAGACGGAGATGGGATATTTACGCAGCGTTAAGATGTCCCCTTTATCGTGAATAGACGTGATCGAATGAGGAGACCGAAGCCCGAAATCGAAATATGGTCAGATGAGCACATTAATCAATTGCTTAAGGAAACACTGCAGTGTCTGTTTGTCTGTGCGTAAACATGGAGGGCTGTCACTGTGTGCGGGATCCAAGTGCTGGAGACTTTCTTCATCTTGTTTAAATATAAATACTGCAAAATTAAACCCATGCTTAAGTATGATCTATAAACTGTATAGCTAACATGGCATATGCATAGTGGCATACTAATTTTATATGATGATCGGATAGCGTAATCTACAGGAGTGTAAACTAATTAAGGATCATTTTGCGCTCCCGTCTCCATGTGCCTCGGCCATGTGCCCAAAAGAACAGTCAGTGCGTGACCGGCGCACGCACGCACACACACACACACACACACACACACACACACACACACACACCCAGTCCCCGACGGCCAACAACACACATGCATCCACGTTACGCTCAAGTCCTAACTATTACTAGAAGCATAATTTTAACACCATAGATTTTACTGTGTAGTTTATGAATTGAACACATTGATATTGATAAAGTTCTCTGCTGCGTTTCCAATTGCTGCGGATGACAGCGCAGTGTGAAAGCAAACGCAGCAAATTAAATATGCAAGAATCCCGACTACTCCGCCCATTCGCATCGAGTCTACCGATGTATTAGGTGTGAATGTGACCTTAAGCTCTGTTGTCCTTGTGCAAGACACTGAACCCTTGATCAAATGAGAATCTAGATTGTCCTCCACAAGAATTGAGATCACGATTCTCATTTCTTCCATTGAAATATTTATTGTCTTTAGTGTGTAGTTGCTGAACATTACTACATTCAAAATGAGGCACCTGGAGCCATAACTACTGTGGCTTTAAACAGACAACATCAAAGTGCTTGACTTAAACCTCTCTTAAAGTCTCTCTCTTCTAGAAAAACATAAGAGTAACTAAAATTAATTGGACAGCCAACAACTAGTGCTGCACAATTATTGGTCGAATTTAGACATGAGATCGCATAGGACGGTGTCTGAATCTAGATCTCAATCTTTTTTTAATTAATTTTGTAGCACTACTTCATCAACACCGATTAAATGTTTGGAACTACAGTAAGGTTTGGAATGTTTCAGTAGTGTTTGGAACTATTGATTGCCCTGTGCCAAGCGTTCCTCCACATCCAGCCTGTGCTTGTTATGTTCCAATTCAACCGTAGGTTGGTTTTGGCAATAAATTATTGACTAAAGATTCCGATATTTCTTGCATGAAGCTTTTCATGATACTTGGTGGGAAGTAGGGTTGCACACATTTTCACTCAAAAGACCACAATGGAAATAATTCTGCCTTTTTTGGGCTGAGAGTTTCAACGGTCAAGGTCACAATCAAGCTCAAGGAGAAATTGACATAATGAGTCATACAGCATCTCAGAGACTTACACTGATGAGGTTTGAAGTGTTGGATGCCTTCTTGCGCAAAGTAATATCATTTCAAGTGATGTAATCTTTTGCAATCTATGATGTCCGCTGCACGCCAAGAGGTGATTTAACTCTGGGTCAAAGCAGGGCATGGGGCCAAATGACTCGTCTTGACAGATGCACAATGCTGGCAGAGCTGTGAGCTCTCCTGAGTGACTTCCTTCTAGTTCTATGATGCCATTTATATTTTAATGGCTTGGCTCCCATGTGCACACTGCCAGTCGCTGAAAGAGGTCATCCATATAGACCAGGGGTCTTAAACGTTTTACAGGCCAAGGACCCCTTTAGCACTAAAATTGTGCTGCAGTCTGCAGATCAAACTTTTTCATGCATTTCATAGATGGCTTCATAGACTTGTTTGACAGAATTATCATCAGAATTGTGCAAATTAATGTTTCTCTCTCTCTCTCTCTCTCTCTCTCTCTAGCAATGTACAGGCATGTAGATCTGCTATTTTTGTAGCATTCCCCTCCGTGGGTGGTACATGCCAGGGTGACATGTCTTATACGTATTGAAATATGACATATCTATGACAATATGCTCATATGTCACAGACTCATAGATATATCATCTGTGTGGAGCAGTTCACGTTACTCGGACCCTGACCGGGCGCCTCCTCTGGGACAGCCATGTGACTTCAGTGGAAGAGAGTGTAAAGCCTTATTCATACTTTGCACAAGGGAATAGCAGAGAATAGCAAAACTACAAACTTTTAGGGCTGCTATTCTCTGCAATTTTTGGTGCGTAACACCATCACACGAAGAGAGTCATGGATGTGTCAAGAGGAGGACTATAAAGCGCTTAAATTCTTAGGCATATTTCACATTTTATTTTCACATCTGTCACATTATACTGTCAACTATTGATAAAGATTGTAAGCCGATTTGATCCTTGCATCTCCCTCACACAGTTTAGCGAGAGTAGCTAACATGTGTTTCTACCCAGCAGACACCACATCGCCCCTCACCTTATCAAACAGTATTTTCAGTTCTATTGCAACTCCTGTCTCGTGCTACAAGTGTGAAAGCACAACAGTTGCAGGGGTTGACACTAACGGTTGCCCGACTGCCCGTGGCCAGTAAATACAACGTTCTGGAGTGGAGTTTGTTTTCAGATTGCCCGACGAGCGACTGCATTCCGTCTTCATAAACACTCATTCTGTGTTTTCAAAGTGACTGTCGCCACTCTGCAATTATCAATTGGTTTAACATTAATTTGTTCTTACAAGCGCACATTTTACCTATCATTTTATAATGGATGATTTACTTAAATCATCGGCAAGTGGGCATGACCTTTGGGCAAGTAGAGCATGACCTGTACTTGCCTGATGGGCCTCTGAGACCTTAGTGTCACTGTCAACCCCTGCCAACACTGGGCAGTGTCCCCACCTGATTTCCCATACATTTTCCAGAATTCATATGAGAATGGGGCTTTATAGTAAGGGAAGGCCCTTGTTGTATCCTGTGTTGTTTCCCTCACAAAGCTGCTCAAACAGAGCAGACTGTTAACATTTAGCACCTCGTCGACACGCTGGACAGACTGGGGGGGGGGGGGGGGGGGTGGGTGAGAGCAGTCACAGTCACACAATGGCTTTCAATAGGTTGTTAACTACCGACTGTTAACGACCTTCTTTTGTTTTGTTAACTAGGCCTCCCAGATAGCAGTATAGTGACAGAGCAGTGTGAGACTGGACTGAGGCCGTCTGTGAATAGTACTGTAGTTTAGTGTACTAAATGCCATTGATTCTCAAACATTTTAATTTTTTGTATACTATGCATTAGGCTATGGGTCTTCAACAGGGGGTCCCGGCCCCGAGAGGGTCCTCAGAGGTACTGCAGGGTTTGCTGCTTAATTTTTGTGTGATGGGTTGATTTTTTTTTAAATTAACCATTTGAAACCTAGCATCCTGATTCTGAGTGGAACATTAGCCGGAAATATTTTTCAGCAGCTTTGGTGTTGTGGGAAAAGTACAGAACCCTGTCTCCACCTTAGAGTACATATGAATAGAGACGGCACCGGATTTCTCCTTCCATCCACTTGCATTAAGTTGCTCAAAAGCGCATGAGGCGATTTCACTCCTCCTTCCGGGTAGGAACAGAGTGCATTCTGGGATTGATTGGCCCAAACTCATGAATGCGCTGGCCGTTGACTATCATTGCACTGAAACAGCGTTCACGTGTCATCATGAACGTGCGCAATGATGGTCAACGGACCAGCACGTTCATGAGTTTGGCCCAGCGCTGCAATACCAAATTCAGCCACTATGTCCATTTCGCCTCAGGGTTTCCTCCGGGTGCCGTCTCTATTCATATATACACTAAGGTCTCCACGTAGGTGCATGATTTCTCCCCCACACCTGTCCATAATTAAACCCTAGGCCTGGGAGGCGTGCCCATCTGTGCCCAAAACAATAAACCAATGATCTACAGAATATTCTCAAAACGAATAAGGCTAAATAATAACAGAAATAATAATACAAAAAACAGTTAAATGGCTTCTACACTAAGTATTGAGGGGCTAAGTTTTAAAAATGCACATTAAAGTGAACCCAACAAAGCTGTCAAACAAGTCTATGAAGCTATCTATGAAATTTATGAAAAAGATGCAACCAACAGAATTCTGCTAAGAGGTCCTTGGCCTGAACAATGTTGAAGATGCCTGCATTGGGCCACAGACCCCCATTTCATGCCACATTTTATACAAATCCTCAGTGATTATTAGAGTTTCAGTGTACACATGGTGTGTACATTTTGTATATATTGCCTAGCTAGTGTGCTGCTTGGCAGAAATGGAAACTCAAAATGATATGTGTGATTCAACTCTTTTGAACTTTGCCAAATTCAGAAAAGGAAGTGGAGAGGCTTCCTCTTCTGAACTTTTCCCGTGTGAAATTACAGACAGGAGGAGATAGACAGGCCTGACTGAGAGACTAGAGGAGTGCTTCTCAAAACTTTTTCATTTCAAGGACCCCCCATATCTCAGGGAGTGTACAAATGGAACCAAATGGACCCGTAGGGGTCCATGTGGTTCCATTTGTACATCCATCCATGCATCCCCGGGGAGGAAGCATGAATGCACTCAGGACGTTTTCGTGGCAAAGCCACCAATTAATGCAGATTCAAATATCATTTGTGTAAGTGGAATATTTGGCTCTAGATCAGGGATGGGCAACCAACCACTTCTTTTTCATCTACCAGTTGGTCAGAGTGGGCATATTTTACCCATTCTAACTATCAGGAGCAGTGGGTGCAGCTGCTATTACATTGCCCAGGGCGCAGTTAGGGGTTAAGTGATTTCTTGCTCAGGAGCACGTCGACCAGGGACAGTCACAGGGCACGAACCTGTGACTGGAGCACGTCGACCAGGGACAGTCACAGGGCACCAACGGGCAACCTTCTGGTTCCCACTCTGCTTCTCTGCCCACTCAGCCATGGCCGCTCCAGGGCTAAGAAGTGATCCTGTGCCAGGAAAGGTTGCCCAACTCTGTAGAGCAGTGGTTCGCAAACATTTTCATGTGAAGGACCCACACGTTTCTGTATTTTCCTCAAGAGATTTTGTGCCAGCGACCCCCATAAGTACTTATCAAGGGAAAAAATGTCTAAAATGTCAAAAATCTAAAAGATCACAGCCTGTCACTTGGTGATGCACTGTGAACTTGTAGAGAGGCGGCGGGGAGCGTGACCGTGCATATTTTTAACACTGCCTCATTGGGCTAAACGTGATGTGTTGAAATATGACTTTATATTTAACTTCAACGCTACTAAATACTACTTTATTTAGTTCAGTACTATTCAGTTCTTGGACTGTTCAGTAGAACTGCCTCTAGTGTGCATAGTTACTCTCCTCTTATCTTTCTCTTCTCTTCCTATCTCACCCCTCTGTTCTCTCTCTCTCTCTCTCTCTCTCTCTCTCTCTCTCTCTCTCTCCCCCCCCTCCAGAGGGAATGGTTTTTTCCACATCTCCTCAGTGATATGTTAAGTCATGGAATGTTCCATACAGCACTCTGCTGCTCCGTGCTCTGGTCACTTTGAAATCAGAAGTGTTCTTCCAACCAGTGGCTCTAACCTCTGGAACGCTGCTCTCCACTGCTGATCTAAACATCCTTAAGAGTGGAAAACACTCATTGTGAATGTGATCATGGTGATCACATTTAAATTCTGTCGTGCTCTTGTTGCATAACAACAAGCCTCAAGCCTGAGTTGCACATGGGTCTTGCATGCCGTCAAATATCAATAGCATATATATGTAAGCTCACATGCGTCACATTCGTGATGCGTTGTGAGCTTGAAGATCTGCTATTTACTGAGCATGACACCGGCACGCAGCCACGCAACTGAGGCTTCACACGTCACAGCTGTCACCAGTAGGTTCTTGCGTCTGTCCGCTCATTCATTTCCGTCTGTCTCATTGTAGACTTGCCACGTCTTTGTGCATTGTCTGATGATGCATACCAAACTGGGGGTCCTTGAAATGCGCTAGGCCCGGCCTCAGCCTGCTGAACGGGTGCTGAGCCATAATTGCCGTCACAATGTCGTTGTTTAAATTTTCACCCTGCTGCACTTTTGACCATAATCTGTTTTGGTTTCTTGTTTTACCAGCCATGCACTAACTGAATTTTCCTCATGGGATCAATAAAGGTCCATCTTTTCATAAAAAAGGTCTATCGACCTACTTTGCACCCACAGGTACGGCACATTAACCTGTCCACTCTAATGTTGATTGTGTAATGTGTAGTGCACACATATCTTCATGCGTCGATATTTGTTTATTTAGCCTTTACTTTGAGATTTCCATCTCTTTTAGAAGTGGACCCGCTCACAGTGGGAACATGATATGAGATATAATTTTGTGACCTTAGTTGGAGTGTTGTCCATATTGTTGAATGAATAACGTGCTTAAGTTCACCCAAAAAACGACTTGTTTGTTTTCTATCAATTACACACCCCATGAAGCCTTGGCTTGAATTTATGTTTTTGTGGCATTCCTGAGCCAATAATGTGATGACCGTGTCATGGGTCAATAGGAGACTCTGCAATTCTACCAGAGGCACAAGCGCTCATCAAATTATTGTCCCTGGAATGCGACAAAAAAAAGTTGTACAGTAAGGCAGAGGCAAGAAAACAACTAGGTGCTGAACAGAGACGGGCAGGTAAATACAAGATGTAACAATAGTAAAAAGGTGCTCCTGAATCAATCGGGATAAGACAAATTGAAAAAAGACGGAGATCCGGGCACTCAAAATATTTGAAGTTTCGACCTATACCGGTTTTCATCAGGGTTAACAACAAGACACAAAACAACAAACTCATTATATAGGGCTGGACCCAGGTGGGACCAGTCTGAGAATTAACCACTTTGAAACAAGTCACATGGTACAGCTTTTAATACATGGTTATTACACAAGAACAATCAAACAATAATCAAATATAAAAAAGGAACACGTGTGTGAGAGGACCCATCATATGACAAACACACTTAAAGCTACAAATACATTGGATACAGTAAGACTATAAAAGCAAGGTATAAATGTAATGTAATATACTCAACCATATATAACCAAGTATAACAGAGGACAAAGGCAATTGTAATAAAGGCTGATATAGAGCCTAAAGTAAACTATAAAAAACACATGAAGTCTATGTCCTCATTCAGGCCAGGTGGGTTGTAGGTTGGTAGCTGCCCCACGACGGCTTTGTGTACAAACAATGTGTCTTCTTATGGTCAGAGATCAGATGACTGACAGTTCACACAACACACATTCGAGGGATGAACTAGTTACAGATCATAAAGCAATACGTTTGTCTAGCGTACGCAATGTGATTATGGGGCGTTTGTGTCCGGGTAGCTCAGTCGGTAGAGCTCTCGCCTTTGGACCACAAGTTCATGGGTTCGATCCCGGGTACCGCCAACTCAGCGTATGAGTAGCACGTCTTGGGTGCGGAAAGTCGTGCGGGAAGTATAGGGAGCTGATGGTAGGTGTGGCGCTCCACCTCAGCAATCCATCTCCCAGGGGTCTAGCGCATTGTAGCGCATAGACTCCCGCGTGTTACCGGCTGTTACCGACAATAAGCCACTCCCGACGTACTTCTTACTATACTTCTGGGGCGTTCATGTATAAAATAAATCCATAATTCAATATAGGCACACAAAATAGCAGCCACAAGATGCTTTTTTGCTTGAAAACCGAAAAAAAATTGTTTTTTATCTGTATTTAGCCATGCAACTGCATTGGTATAGGAAGGTATAATATACTTGGAAGCTGGTTGTCTTCAGCAGTGAATTTATTTTCGCAGAAGACTCACAATATACTACATCTGACACGCTCGCACGCACACACGCACACACACGCATGCACAAAAGACACGACTCAACCACAGGATGAGCAGAGGAAGCAATCAGCTGACACTCCGACTTCCTCCACTCGTCCCTCCTGACCTCCAACACACACTGAAGATGTGTCTGTGTGTCTGTGTGTCTGTGTGCGTGTGTGCGTGTGTGCGTGTGTGTGTGTGAGTGGATGGATATTTACGTGTGTGGCAAGGTCGGGGTCAAATGCATGCCTGCTGTGTACGGTTGCATATGTTTGTGTGTGTGTGTGTGTGTGTGTGTGTGTGTGTGCAGCTGTTAAGCTATAGAGATGTTTTATGGACCAGCAGGGACTCATAGAATAAATGCAGCAACAATACTCTGCCGTGTTTGTACATTACGACCGTACATCTTATTACTGGACCTCCTGTGTGTGTGTGTGTGTGTGTGTGTGTGTGTGTGTGTGTGTGTGTGTGTGTGTGTGTGTGTGTGTGTGTGTGTGTGTGTGTGTGTGTGTGTGTGTGTGTGTGTGTGTGTGTGTGTGTGTGTGTGTGTGTGTGTGTGTGTGTGTGTGTGTGTGTGTGTGTGTGTGTGTGTGTGTGTGTGTGTGTGTGCGCTTTGTATTACTATACTTGTGAGGGTCAAATGTCCCCACGAGTACAATAGAGAAAAATACATTGTGAAGACAGTTTCCCTGGTTGTTTTATGCTTAAACGTTTGGGGAGTTAGACTTACAATAAGGAACAGATTTACTGATGTATCATCATTTATTTAACTCAAGACCATGTTCTCATGTTATACGGAGCACAGATTCATATAGACTGTATGCAATGCATAACAACAGATGTAGCAAAAGGCATGGCATGCATTATTTGAACGGAAGAAAAGTGCCCAATTTACACATTTTTGGCTTATCAGATTGCAGTAATACCATTCATTTCAATAGGTGGGTGAGTTATATAATATTTGGCAGGTATTTTTTGTCTAAAATTCATTATGCTAATATTCTTGCACTCAAGCAGAACATGCATAGAGGTGAGGTTTAGAAGGGTTAGGGTTTTATCCAACCTGAGCAAGTCCTGCTATTTTGACCATTGAGCTAATAGAGCCTGCCTGCTTGCTCAGCGGATACATTTAATCTAGACCTTCAGGTGGATATTCGTGTCTAGGTGAGACGTGACCTTTGATACTACCTGAATGTCTTAATAGAAGAGCGTCTAGGTGAGACGTGACCTTTGATACTACCTGAATGTCTAGGTGAGACGTGACCTTTGATACTACCTGAATGTCTAGGTGAGACGTGACCTTTGATACTACCTGAATGTCTAGGTGAGACGTGACCTTTGATACTACCTGAATGTCTTAATAGAAGAGCGTCTAGGTGAGACGTGACCTTTGATACTACCTGAATGTCTTGTCTAGGTGAGACGTGACCTTTGATACTACCTGAATGTCTAGGTGAGACGTGACCTTTGATACTACCTGAATGTCTAGGTGAGACGTGACCTTTGATACTACCTGAATGTCTTAATAGAAGAGCATGGAGACCAAATACAACCAGTTATATTGTATTTACCTGCTCTACAGATTGTATTTACCTGCTCTACAGATTGTATTTACCTGCTCTACAGATTGTATTTACCTGCTCTACAGATTGTATTTACCTGCTCTACAGATTGGACACAATGACATTTTAATAATTAAAGTCACACACCGGAAATATATTGAATTTTGTAGATTGGCTATTTTTGTGTATTAAATAAGTATTAAATTGCCTTCACTAAATCACTATCCTAAAGGTGGCCTTACACTAGCCGATTTTTTTTAATCTGAAATCTGATCCACACACTACAGGATAATCGGAGTGGGGCAGAGCAAATATCAAACATTCTTGATGTTGATCGGGCCGATCCCGATCGCACTTTGAGCGGTCGGGCACCCCCCGAGCGTCAAGAATGCCCGATTATCGGCTAGTGTAAGGCCACCTTTAAATGATGTCCAACTCCTCACAAGTATAGTAACAACAATCGTGTGTGTGTGTGTGTGTGTGTGTGTGTGTGTGTGTGTGTGTGTGTGTGTGTGTGTGTGTGTGTGTGTGTGTGTGTGTGTGTGTGTGTGTGTGTGTGTGTGTGTGTGTGTGTGTGTGTGTGTGTGTGTGTGTGTGTGTGTGTGTGTGGCTGGCTCTTGACATTCCTTTCAGTCCATTAGCAAGTGGAGTTCAACAGAAGTGTTTAACATTAGTTTTAACGTTCTTGGTTAGAACTAACACCATGGTGTTTTTGTATGTTTACATATAGAAGCTATTTATACTGCTGACAATGTTCCGCAAACATACTAACATTACTAGCTCTACAGCAGCCGTGTTTGGAACATACAGTAATACTTAGTATTACACTCTCTATACAGTAGTGTTTAGAACTATACAATGTTTACTTTAGACAGTGTGTTTGGAACTCTACAGTAGTGTTTTGAACTATGTTTTGGAAATATACAGTAGTGTTTGGAACTATGTTTTGGAAATATACAGTTGGAACTATGTTTTGGAAATGTACAATAGTGTTTGGAACTATGTTTTGGAACTATACAGTAGTGTTTGGATCTATGTTTTGGAAATGTACAGTAGTGTTTGAAACTATGTTTTGGAACTATACAGCAGTGTTTGGAACTATGTTTTGGAACTACTGTATACAGTAATGTTTGGAACTATACAGTAGTGTTTACTGTTTAGAACTGTTCCACATTATTCTTGTCATCTCTCATCACTGAGCACACCAACAATATAAAGAATATGGCCGCACACTACCAAACTGCATGGAACAGGAGCAACGATTTATTCAAAGAAGTGATATTTCGATCACTGATGTCCTTCGTCAGGCAGCTCTGAGCACAGCACACCGAAAGCTGGTTTTGGCAATTGGAAATAAATGATTGAATGGTGGGTGTCGTAACTCTGTCTCTCAATAGCTCTGGGTGTGATGTGTTGTTTTGATAGATGATGTGACTGTTCTGTTATAGAGATGATAATTCGTCCTGACTGGCACTGCACTCGCAGTCGCGTGTACACGCACGCACGCACGCGTGCACAGTGACCAGTGATTGGTTTCTAATGAAATAACAGGCTGATGATGGAACATGTGGTGACGTACCACAACATCATAATGATGTGTGTTAGTGATAGCCACACACACACACACACACACACACACACACACCACACACACACACACACACACACACACACACACTAGTGAATGTTTGTTCTTGAATCTTGATACATTCAGATCTCAATTAAAAGGATTGGAGATTCGTTCATTAATATTTTCTTCCTAGCTCGCTGAGCGAGTCACTTTTCTCTTTGCTAGCGATCTGGTTTATAGATCTGGTTTATGGACATGGTCTGTTTCCGTGCATGAATGTGCAAATTACCAGATTCAGTAGACGTTGACGTAAGTGCAAACGTTTCAGTGGACTACTGCTGTCCAGGTTATAAGGAAATGTTTTAAATACAGTATTGTTCTTGTTAAGAATAACATTTTTGATCAGGAATGCGACAAAAGCTCTCCATGAATTCAAGGCATCATGTGGTGAGTAATTTATATGGGGAAAGGGTCATTTTGTGGGTGAAACAACGAGCAGGGCTCGATGTGGACAGATTAAGTTGTACTGGGATTGCAAAATCCACATTCATATTGTGTTTAAAACCAAGATGGGCTCTATAATCTGTGTGGCCACTGGGCAGGCCATGACATCAGTCAATTATGAAGTATCTATGATGTATTGTATGACAACACATTTGGGCCAGGTTTCAGACCCAACTCCACTCACTGTAATTTCAAGTTAAATATTTCGGACAATACGAAACATGTGTGTGAGCAAATGCGAGGATGCAATATTACTTCATTGGCGGGGCAGAGAGCACAAGACATGTAGCCCTGGCTCTGACAGACAGACAAACAAAAGTAACACACATACAGAAAGACTGACAGACACTCTTGCAGATGGCTCAGCTCCTACTGAGCTACATTGTAACTTACCCTGAACAGAACGTCAAATGTTCACGACCCAAATGTGCTTGGTGGAGCTGTCACACAACACTCCGTCTCTCTCTCTCTCTCTCTCTCTCTCTGTATGTCTCTCTCTCTCTCTCTCTCTCTCTCTCTCTCTCTCTCTCTCTCTCTCTCTCAGTATAATGATAGTTGTAACGGAGACCTGCTCTCTGATGTTTTGCTGTAAACAAGACTAGTCTACTGTAAATACAATAGTCTGTAATTAGAGAGAGAAGGGGGGGATGTATATTGAAGTATGATATAGTGTGGTATGTTGGTGGCTGGCTTATCATAGTAGGGCATGTTAGTGGGTCCGTTCCGTCACGTGTTTCCCATTGAGGTAGTCAAAAATGTCTGTCTAAACATGTTGCACAAAATCATAACAAATGTTCCCGACCATTTCTAAATAAGTTCCTTGCTTTCATCCACTGACTGGGCCTGTGTTGTTCTCAATGTCATATCGGTCTTACTCCACATATAGCTACCGTATATTTCCAAATAGTAGCCCGGGCGTTTAATGCGCAAAATCAATTTGAACCCAGGGCGTTTAAAAGGAACCAGGCGGCTATTTTCAGGAGGGCTACTATTTGAATATATGTATATTTTTAAATATACAGTATCTATCCTTTATCTTGTAACAGTAATGTTACATCATGGCATTTGGAAAAATTGGCAAACATTTGGTTTCGCTGTGAGCTTGTACCTATGCTATTTTCACTAGTTGACCTACTGCAAAGGTGTGTGTGTGTGTGTGCGTGTGCGTGTGCGTGTGCGTGTGCGTGTGCGTGCGGGACTCTAATGATTAAAGGCTCCAATAGGTTATATCAGTGTGGTGTAATGATGGGCAGGTCATAAACCTAACTGGGCATGGCCTGGGTTACATTATTAAAAAAAGAGACACAAGCCCAGTGGTTAGGGCTATTGGAGAGCAATATATGGACAGTTGGACACAGTAATGATACATGAATGTGATCCAGAAGCAGTCTTCTGAAGCATTTCATGACACGTTGTCAGGCGGTGGAGATTTCAGCCCCTGATGTCTTAGTCAGAATGAGCTAACAAGTTGTTCGGCTGGTCTGCTAGGGAGCCATCACATCACAGACAGTTTGGCCTACGGTATAATCTGAAAGCTGTATTTCGAGGATGCGTTTTGTTGGAAGTGACATTGTCACACAGACGTACAACCGGAGGGACAATGGATGCTGTTCCTCAATGTCAGCGTGTGAGTCTTGTGTTGCCTGATAGGCAAATAGGTTCCGACCAAACGGTGCTCTCAAATCAGTGCTGCAGTTGTGAGGCAGCATTGTGCCTGATTGCCTGAACCATGTCTACAGGATATCATGTCCATAGTGCTCACACACGTCACACAGTGTGGATACCATGTCTATGTTAGACTTCCGAGCTCTGGTAGAGCAACCACACGAGCCTCAACAAGTGGTAACTGTACTGTTCCCAGGTGTAACAACTCATTCGGACAGTCTGCATTCTCAGTAAAGGGAGCAAACCTATGGAACTCTTTGCCTACGGTTCTAAAACTAGAGACGGATGGTAACGTGTTCTACAGAGGACTCAAACTATGGTTGAAATCAAATCAACTTTGTTGTATAGCTTGAGTTACTAGAGAGATTATGTTTACTTGTGTATTTGAGATTATGTAATGGGTACTGTAATTTTGCTGTAAATATTATTAGAATGTATAATGTTTTGTATTTGATTGGGTTTTTTTTTTTTTTTAAACTAAATTGTATTTTTTAGAAGTGGTGAAAATTAGCACATGTGCTAACACACTGTAAATGATGCATCTACAATTTGTACAACTGTGCAATGAGCAATGCAATTGTTATGTCCATATCAAATAAATAAACATAAACATAGTGCTCACTGCTCACACACAGTGTGATGCCTGCAGTTCAAACCTATATCAATATCACTGCTCAAACATTACGTTGTCTGCGTTAAAAGCACAAATAAATATAAATAGCTTAGCTGAAACAATGGTTGTAGTAATGATTAATAGGTTGTCGCACACAATCGGGAGGATCAAATGACCGGCGCTCCTCTCCAAAAGTTAAACAGTGTCCACTAGCTTGAAGCGCCCCGGGGCGCTGCACCACAAAACACCGAGCACTGAGAGAGCTGATCGGTGCTGAGGACTGGAGCGCATCTTTACCATAGAAATAAATGACAAAACACAGTCTCTGTGTGGACACACGGCGTGTTGGGGATTCAGGGATCGAACTGGGTGCGTTTCCTTTCAAAACCACAGCAGTAGGAGCAACAGCCTCCCTAACCACAGCAGTAACAGCCTCCGTAACCACAGCAGTAGGAGCATCAGCCTCCCTAACCCATAGGAGCAGCAGCCTCCCAAACCACAGCAGTAGGAGGAGCAGCCTCCGTAACCACAGCAGTAGGAGCAACAGCCTCCCTAACCACAGCAGTAGGAGCAACAGCCTCCCTAACCACAGCATAGGAGCAGCAGCCTCCGTAACCACAGCAGTAGGAGCAACAGCCTCCCTAACCACAGCAGTAGGAGCAGCAGCCTCTCTAACCACAGCAGTAGGAGCAACAGCCTCCCTAACCACAGCAGTAGGAGCAGCAGCCTCCCTAACCACAGCATAGGAGCAGCAGCCTCCCTAACCACAGCATAGGAGCAGCAGCCTCCCTAACCACAGCATAGGAGCAGCAGCCTCCCTAACCACAGCATAGGAGCAGCAGCCTCCCTAACCACAGCAGTAGGAGCAGCAGCCTCCCTAACCACAGCATAGGAGCAGCAGCCTCCCTAACCACAGCATAGGAGCAGCAGCCTCCCTAACCACAGCATAGGAGCAGCAGCCTCCCTAACCACAGCAGTAGGAGCAGCAGCCTCCCTAACCACAGCAGTAGGAGCAGCAGCCTCCCTAACCACAGCAGTAACAGCCTCCCTAACCACAGCAGTAACAGCCTCCCTAACCACAGCAGGAGGAGCAGCAGCCTCCCTAACCACAGCAGTAACAGCCTCCCTAACCACAGCAGTAACAGCCCCCCTAACCACAGCAGTAACAGCCTCCCTAACCACAGCAGTAACAGCCCCCCAAACCACAGCAGTAGGAGGAGCAGCCTCCGTAACCACAGCAGTAGGAGCAACAGCCTCCCTAACCACAGCAGTAGGAGCAACAGCCTCCCTAACCACAGCATAGGAGCAGCAGCCTCCGTAACCACAGCAGTAGGAGCAACAGCCTCCCTAACCACAGCAGTAGGAGCAGCAGCCTCTCTAACCACAGCAGTAGGAGCAGCAGCCTCCCTAACCACAGCATAGGAGCAGCAGCCTCCCTAACCACAGCATAGGAGCAGCAGCCTCCCTAACCACAGCATAGGAGCAGCAGCCTCCCTAACCACAGCATAGGAGCAGCAGCCTCCCTAACCACAGCAGTAGGAGCAGCAGCCTCCCTAACCACAGCATAGGAGCAGCAGCCTCCCTAACCACAGCATAGGAGCAGCAGCCTCCCTAACCACAGCATAGGAGCAGCAGCCTCCCTAACCACAGCAGTAGGAGCAGCAGCCTCCCTAACCACAGCAGTAGGAGCAGCAGCCTCCCTAACCACAGCAGTAGGAGCAGCAGCCTCCCTAACCACAGCAGTAACAGCCTCCGTAACCACAGCAGTAGGAGCATCAGCCTCCCTAACCCATAGGAGCAGCATCCTCCCAAACCACAGCAGTAGGAGGAGCAGCCTCCGTAACCACAGCAGTAGGAGCAACAGCCTCCCTAACCACAGCAGTAGGAGCAACAGCCTCCCTAACCACAGCATAGGAGCAGCAGCCTCCGTAACCACAGCAGTAGGAGCAACAGCCTCCCTAACCACAGCAGTAGGAGCAGCAGCCTCTCTAACCACAGCAGTAGGAGCAGCAGCCTCCCTAACCACAGCATAGGAGCAGCAGCCTCCCTAACCACAGCATAGGAGCAGCAGCCTCCCTAACCACAGCATAGGAGCAGCAGCCTCCCTAACCACAGCATAGGAGCAGCAGCCTCCCTAACCACAGCAGTAGGAGCAGCAGCCTCCCTAACCACAGCATAGGAGCAGCAGCCTCCCTAACCACAGCATAGGAGCAGCAGCCTCCCTAACCACAGCATAGGAGCAGCAGCCTCCCTAACCACAGCAGTAGGAGCAGCAGCCTCCCTAACCACAGCAGTAGGAGCAGCAGCCTCCCTAACCACAGCAGTAGGAGCAGCAGCCTCCCTAACCACAGCAGTAGGAGCAGCAGCCTCCCTAACCACAGCAGTAACAGCCTCCCTAACCACAGCAGTAACAGCCTCCCTAACCACAGCAGGAGGAGCAGCAGCCTCCCTAACCACAGCAGTAACAGCCTCCCTAACCACAGCAGTAACAGCCTCCCTAACCACAGCAGTAACAGCCCCCCAAACCACAGCAGTAGGAGGAGGAGCCTCCGTAACCACAGCAGTAGGAGCAACAGCCTCCCTAACCACAGCAGTAGGAGCAACAGCCTCCCTAACCACAGCAGTAGGAGCAACAGCCTCCGTAACCACAGCAGTAGGAGCAACAGCCTCTCTAACCACAGCAGTAGGAGCAGCAGCCTCCCTAACCACAGCATAGGAGCAGCAGCCTCCCTAACCACAGCATAGGAGCAGCAGCCTCCCTAACCACAGCATAGAAGCAGCAGCCTCCCTAACCACAGCAGTAGGAGCAGCAGCCTCTCTAACCACAGCAGTAGGAGCAGCAGCCTCCCTAACCACAGCAGTAGGAGCAGCAGCCTCTCTAACCACAGCATAGGAGCAGCAGCCTCCCTAACCACAGCATAGGAGCAGCAGCCTCCCTAACCACAGCATAGGAGCAGCAGCCTCCCTAACCACAGCATAGAAGCAGCAGCCTCCCTAACCACAGCATAGGAGCAGCAGCCTCCCTAACCACAGCATAGGAGCAGCAGCCTCCCTAACCACAGCAGTAGGAGCAGCAGCCTCCCTAACCACAGCATAGGAGCAGCAGCCTCCCTAACCACAGCATAGGAGCAGCAGCCTCCCTAACCACAGCAGTAGGAGCAGCAGCCTCCCTAACCACAGCAGTAGGAGCAGCAGCCTCCCTAACCACAGCAGTAGGAGCAGCAGCCTCCCTAACCACAGCAGTAACAGCCTCCCTAACCACAGCAGTAACAGCCTCCCTAACCACAGCAGGAGGAGCAGCAGCCTCCCTAACCACAGCAGTAACAGCCTCCCTAACCACAGCAGTAACAGCCCCCCTAACCACAGCAGTAACAGCCCCCCTAACCACAGCAGTAACAGCCCCCCTAACCACAGCAGTAACAGCCCCCCTAACCACAGCAGTAACAGCCTCCCTAACCACAGCAGTAGGAGCAGCAGCCTCCCTAACCACAGCAGTAACAGCCTCCCTAACCACAGCAGTAGGAGCAACAGCCTCCTGCATATTGGGGACAATCACATGGGACTGATCCATCAGGATGCCGTTATGACTGTACATTATGATGACTGCTACATTTGTGAGGCACGATGTCCAACACAACCCTGCCTGTGTCTGAGCACCGTGTGTGTGTGTGTGTGTGTGTGTGTGTGTGTGTGTGTGTGTGTGTGTGTGTGTGTGTGTGTGTGTGTGTGTGTGTGTGTGTGTGTGTGTGTGTGTGTGTGTGTGTGTGTGTGTGTGTGTGTGTGTGTGTGTGTTCGTTCCTCTGCCCAGGATGTGAAACACAATGCAGCTTTGTTACCAAAACCCCCATTTACTGACACACACACACACACAGGGGCAAGAAGGGGTCGAAGGGGGGGATGCAAATTAGAGGACAGAAGAGAAAGAGATGGACAGAGACAGAGGAGCCCCTTTTTAACCAAAAACCTGAAACTATCTTGTGTTCATGAAAATGGATATAATTATGATGAATTTTCTTATTCCTACTGTACATGCGATGAGAATACTGCAACAACACACGAAACCCTTTTTGGGGCAAACGCTAGAGCAGATCTTTTTGGGGGCATTATAGACAGACTATAGAGCGGACCGTTCAAAGTATAAACTAGAAAAGTGCACTCCTCAGAGCACAAATCCTCGCCAGGCCAGGTTGCCTACCCAGGCCCGCAAAGTTCGAAAGGCAGTCATAGCCAATAGAGAGTATGCGCGTGACATCATCATCAAACCCGGAAGTTATGCAGGAATGCCTACCAAGTGGCAAAAAACTACTTTCTGGCCTTGATACTAGCCCATATATCCAAACAGAAAAGTCTTATCTGATTGCATTAAACAACATTAAACAATGTTAAACTCACTTTGCATGTTGCTTTGCCACTCGCTTTGCCACTCGATGTGCCATTCACTTTAAACATGCGCATAACCTCTATTGGAATGGAACCTGTGAAATCTGACACTTACAACTTGATCACATGACTGCAGAGATGATATGTACCGATTTGTGTCAGGTCTGGACAGAATTTAGAATGAGTAGTACAGTGTTCTGTGGCATGAATGGATTTTGTTCTTTAATACGTAAGCCCTATACGTAATAATACGACAAAACAGAAATAGTCCATCTTTCATCTTGTAGATCGGTGCTAGCTCCTCCAATGCATGGCTTTTGAGGATTATGTCATATACCAGCCAAGACAACGTAAGGCGTTATGTGGCTGATATAAATACAGTGGGCACCCCTCACTTCACACAAGTGTGATTTATGAATTTTTGCAGATACAACCATTTTGGTGGAACCATCTGCCTCTGTTTGTGTCTCTGAGCCACTTTCATTATTGAGGTCTTTGATTTTCACTGTGTGTGTATGATGCACGCACGCACGCACGCACGCACACACACACACATTCACTTAGTTAATTAGCTTGTAAAACTACATTGTGTGTGTGTGTGTGTGTGTGTGTGTGTGTGTGTGTGTGTGTGTGTGTGTGTGTGTGTGTGTGTGTGTGTGTGTGTGTGTGTGTGTGTGTGTGTGTGTGTGTGTGTGTGTGTGTGTGTGTGTGTGTGTGTGTGTGTGTGTGTGTGTGTGTGTGGGTGGGTGGGTGGGTGGGTGGGTGTGTGGCTGACACAGACAGCCCAGTCAATACAGGTGACCATTACATTGCAGTCAGAGAGTAATGCTCACATCCAGTTGATGTACTGGTGTATAAAACTCCTAGAACACACACACAAAAACACACACACCAATATACACATACCAGGGGTATAACCGCAAGCAAAACGTTTGGTGCGGTTTCCGGTTTTGAAGCCAGAGTTTTTCTTTTCTCCTCTCTATTCTTTTAACAACAGGCGTCATCCACACGAGGAATTGCCTTGACGCATGGGTCAATAGATGTGCATTTGTGGAATACATCACGACAAGCAGAGTGACTGTCCCCCCCGCCTTTCTCTCTGATAGCAGTCTTGATTTTAAGCTTTTTTCCCCCTCTTCCTAGCAGCAGTGACACATTCTCACGGTGTCGTTTCAGATGAGCTTACATGTTTGATGTGTTGCCAGCAGCAGCAGACCTGATGGCTACTGAACAGTGCTGAACACATGCTTCTTTAGTCTTTTCCACTTGTCTTCCTGCGTCGTTGTTGTTATTTCACTGAGAAACCTGAAGTGTTTCCCAGACCGGAGACTTCAAGTTCTTAGAATCAGGACTTCAAGTTCTTGATTCTCGGCTGCCAACGTAACAGGCTTTAGGGATAAAGCCCCATTCATACTTGGTCGTGCGACGCTCCGAGAATTTGATTGAACACTGCTGCTTATTCTGTGGATATATGCTTGATGAACATTATACCGCTTTGATCTTAGTATCTGCAATTTGCTGTCTTCATTGTACATTTATTATTATTATTTGCGACTGAAGGTCGCAGTTAACTATGAAACCTTGTGTTTTTGACACCTAACCAACTTTCTCCGTCACCTAACCCACTTTCCCCGTCACCTAACCCACTTTCCCCGTCACTCACCCCAGACAAGCCCCCAGGTCATAGTGACATCACATGACATCAGCCCGTGTCCATGTGCTGTGTCCTGTATGCTGTGTCTTGCTTGGGTCCTGTAGGATTTGAGATCGTTGAAGATAGCGTGTGCGTTGGTTGAAAGCCGAGAGGTTTCTTTTTTCCTGTTTAGTCTGCAACAAATAGTTACATTTATTGCATTTGCGGCACCCCCTATGGATGAAAATGGAATTGCTTTTGGCTCTGGCTTGATTAAACCACCCGGGACATGTGATTCAAATGGTCGGTCTCTATGTACTCTCGAGGTTGTGACATCACGTCTAGTCACGTGATTGTCACGTCTCAAAGACACTATATACGGCCATGAACCCTGGCAGTCTGCCGTCAACGAAGCAGATGCGTCCACGCGACCTCGCTCCTCGCCCCCACGCCTCTTACTGGTTATTAGTGTGGTTGCCCAAAGGGCAAACAGACTATAAGTTATTGTCACACTTTCTTATTATTCTTATGCTTTGCATAATGTTGGTAGTAGCAACTTGGCTGTTGTTGGTTACGTAACCAATCTATGTTTTACAATCGTTTATAAAAACATAAATTCCCTTGAAGGGGCAGAAGACCAAACTATTCAAGCGTTATAGAAATGTTCAAATTAGGGAGGGGCCTATGTAAGCGACTGCGGCAACCACACTTTGCAATTTTTGCAAAAATTGCGACTTTTCAAGTTATTATTATTATTATTATTATTATTATTATTATTATTATTATTATTATTATTATTATTATTATTATTATTATTATATTAATGTATTATAATATGTGATTGTAGCACAATTTGCAATTGTGTGTGTCCCAACCCTATTTTACTGCTTGTACTTTTATAAGTTGGCGACAAATAACCGCCCTGATTCCGGAGCATACGTTTAGGCTGTCTTTGTAGCGTCCTGTGTGTACAGTCAGTGCTGTGTCACACAGACGCACTCTGAAGAATTCAGTATCTGCTGGGCTCTATAGTGTCTCTATCACTCTGTCTGTCTCTATCTCTCTCACTTTATTGTGCTATCTGTCTCTCTATCTCTCTGTCTCTCTCTATCTGTCTATATCGCTCTCTCCATCACTCTGCCTACTGCTCTCTCTCTTGCATTCTCTCTCACTCACACTCACACACGTACACACACACGTGCGTGCGTGCGTGCGTGCGTGCGTGCGTGCGTCCTTTTCCAGTATGTTGGAAGGGATGAGAGATGTGTGTGTCTCTGTATGTGTTTGTGCGTGCTATTAATAACGTATGTATCTAATCATTATTATAACACTAGTCCTTTCGAAGATAGATCATAGCCTATTATTGATATGTATTTTGAGGCAGGTCGTCCGCAGACCCCCAAGTGGTCCATGGAGCGAGCGAAGACAGACAGACAGACAGACAGACAGACAGACACAGTGCGCATGGACAGATGGACACTGTCACACAGGGCAAAACATGCCTTCGGCCTGGCAGAGGCAATAACATATGTATAGCTATTTAACCATGAACCCCAGCATCCATATTCGGGGTGAAACATTAGACAGAAATAGCATTATCACGATGCGTTGTAGATTGACTATTTTCAAACGTTGTGTGTGGCAGTGTTGCATGATGAAGTAGGGCATTCATTTATGAAAAACGCGCCCAGGGTGCCGGCCCGGTTGCGGCAAGCCGCCCCGCGTCCAAAACGGTCGAGAATTGACAGAGCTACTGTGTGAAGGGGGATTTGCAGACAACACTCTCTCTCTCTCTCCATCTCTCATGCACGCTCCACATTGTAATTAGCAGGCAACAGTGCGACACTATCTCTCGCTCTGTTTCTAGCACAACAGTGCCACCTTTGCCCCTACTGGTAGGGACATACATAGGGATGGAGGGACATAGGGACATTGCTGTTCCTCGGAGTGACTGCACCACTCAAAAATGTTTGAAATATGGAAATAGAATGTTTCTGCCTGACAGCAACAATATTTTGTATAATGTAAGTAAGTTATAACACTAGACCGGTGCCCGGCTGTAGAGCACCGAGTCGGTAACGATAGAAGTTGGAGATCCATGCCCCACCCGGCTTGACACCGGGCACTGCACTCCCTGTGGGGGTGTGGAACGCGTGTGTTGAATTTGAAGTCGGTGGGGCGAACGATTCTCGAGTTACGTGCATTTCAGATGTACAGACAGACAGACAGACAGACAGACAGGTTTTAACTTTTAATTTATTACTGCATGCCTTATTGAACTGTGAGTGTTGTAGTGTGTGTGTGTGTGTGTGTGTGTGTGTGTGTGTGTGTGGGAGCATTGGGAATGTGTTCACAGCATGTCTCAGCGGGGTGGAGTCAACTTGTCACTGTTAACAAATTAAACGGCTCTGCTTTTATTATTTAACATAAAACCTCCCTGTGTTCTATTCTGTTCTGTTGGGTTCTGTCTCCTCTCCCCCGCTCTGCTTTCCTTCTCTCTCTGCTGCTTTCTTTCTCTTGTTTTGACATCTTTATAAGCAATGTAAAGATGTACAGCCTGTTCACTCTGTTTCTCCTTAGAATTGATTTCATTAATCATTCTGATCAGAAGATAAAAGTGTGACATTTATTTGTCTGTAACTATACCTCTCTCTCTCTCTCTGTCTCTCTCTCTCTTTAAATGTATAAAGACACTTTAGAACTGACTATGTATGGTAGTTCTAATGTGCTGTTCGGCTGAGCTTATAATGCGTTATGACCAGCACTTATATACTTCACAAACTTTGTTTTATGCATATTATAAACATTTATAGCCAGTGTTATGAAGCCTTAAGTTATAAGTGCATTATAGACCCAATCTTTTAAGTGAAGTGTTACCTATAGTGCCGTATCCATAATTTGTGTCATATGTGGCATCATATACAATATCACGTTCACGCCTCATCTTTGGCGGGGAAACGCCCGGTACAAATGACCGTGTTTGTGTGGCTATACAATACCTCTCTCCGAATGTGTAATATGCTGTGTGTGCATTGTTCGTTAAGCTGGCTTATTGCTAATTCAAACCTGCCAGATGTGAGTGACTGTCAGCAGGCCCTGATAATTATAGCTGGTGGAGAAGTCGTCCCACCCAGCGTGTGTGAATTGATATTTACTGTTTCCCGGAACGAGGGGCTTTGCTGCTGGATGGATCTATGATTTCTTAGGTTTGAGCTTTTTCAGAGCTTCAGTTTGTTCCTGTGGTTTCCTCGTGGAGGGGTCAGGCTGTGATGCAGAACTATGTGTTCACGATCAATAGATGAAGCCTTTGATTTCTCTCACTGCAGTGGATGTCCATTGATCCACGCTTTGTAGCCGGCCCATTGATACCGTGTTGCTCCTTTCTCCTCCTGGTAACTTTGAAACCGCATACCCCCCCCAAGACCCCTCTGGCTCTTACTTTCAGTGGTGGACACTGGACAGTAGAAAAGTTATTTTACTTGATTACTGTACTTTAGTAAAACATCTTTCTGTACCATATTGAGTGTTTTGAATACTTATGACTTCCACTCCAGTACATTTCAAAGACAATTGTTGTATTTCTGACTTATTTTGGGAGGTCGCGGCCAGAAAAGGTTGAGAACCACTACCATAGCATGTACTTGCAGGCCTACTTTAGTAAATTACTTAAATATCTTTTAACCCATTCTGGGTGGGAACCCCTCTTGGTGTTTTAAGCATTGTGTTATACTTTAGCTATTGGAAAAATAGCAAATCTACAAGCTCATAGCGCGGCACCGAGTGCCGCACTACGAGCTTGTAGTAGGGGGGGGGGGTCCTTGGAACAACATATTTTCAGATGGGGGTCGGCGGCCAATTACATATAGTTTTTTGGGGTCCTTGACATGAAAATGTTTGAGAACGACTGACATAGAAACATGGGTTTTTCAGAAAACTTTAATTTTTTTAGAAGACATTTGTAGAATCGTCCTCAGGTCTAAATGCGTTAAAGCAAGTAGTCCAGTAGACTCTAGCAAACATCACACCCACTTGTAGTTGAGTATATTTGACCAGGAACTATAGGAAGGAGTATTTATACTTTGACTCATTGTGTGGACTCAAGTACTGTGGTTGAGTATTTCACCACCATCAGGGTGCAGACCTCTCTCAGACTTGTACATGAAACTATTACTTTAGTCCCTGACTGGCTATTCAATGCCGCTAACGCTCTCTCTGCTCTGGTCCATGGACTAAATGCTCTCTCTGCTCTGGTCCATGGACTAAACGCTCTCTCTGCTCTGGTCCATGGACTAAATGCTCTCTCTGCTCTGGTCCATGGACTAAATAACGCTCTCTCTGCTCTGGTCCATGGACTAAATGCTCTCTCTGCTCTGTTCCATGGACTAAATGCTCTCTCTGCTCTGGTCCATGGACTAACGCTCTCTCTGCTCTGGTCCATGGACTAAATGCTCTCTCTGCTCTGGTCCATGGACTAAATGCTCTCTCTGCTCTGGTCCATGGACTAAATGCTCTCTCTGCTCTGGTCCATGGACTAACGCTCTCTCTGCTCTGGTCCATGGACTAAATGCTCTCTCTGCTCTGGTCCATGGACTAAATGCTCTCTCTGCTCTGGTCCATGGACTAAATGCTCTCTCTGCTCTGGTCCATGGACTAAACGCTCTCTCTGCTCTGGTCCATGGACTAAATAACGCTCTCTCTGCTCTGGTCCATGGACTAAATGCTCTCTCTGCTCTGGTCCATGGACTAAATGCTCTCTCTGCTCTGGTCCATGGACTAACGCTCTCTCTGCTCTGGTCCATGGACTAAATGCTCTCTCTGCTCTGGTCCATGGACTAAATGCTCTCTCTGCTCTGGTCCATGGACTAAATGCTCTCTCTGCTCTGGTCCATGGACTAACGCTCTCTCTGCTCTGGTCCATGGACTAAATGCTCTCTCTGCTCTGGTCCATGGACTAAATGCTCTCTCTGCTCTGGTCCATGGACTAAATGCTCTCTCTGCTCTGGTCCATGGACTAAACGCTCTCTCTGCTCTGGTCCATGGACTAAATAACGCTCTCTCTGCTCTGGTCCATGGACTAAATGCTCTCTCTGCTCTGGTCCATGGACTAAATGCTCTCTCTGCTCTGGTCCATGGACTAACGCTCTCTCTGCTCTGGTCCATGGACTAAATGCTCTCTCTGCTCTGGTCCATGGACTAAATGCTCTCTCTGCTCTGGTCCATGGACTAAATGCTCTCTCTGCTCTGGTCCATGGACTAAATGCTCTCTCTGCTCTGGTCCATGGACTAAATGGACTAATGCTCTCTCTGCTCTGGTCCATGGACTAAATGGCTCTGACTCACAAGCCATAACACTGCTGCTTTTGCTCTTGGTCTAATTGGGGTTATTTTCTTGCATGTTCTAATGTCCATGTTTATTACAATACTGTATATTTTTACTGTCTTGTGTTTTTGTTGTGTTTTTAAGTACAGAGACCCAGACCCGTTTTTACTGTAGCTGCCTGGTGCCTTATACACCTTTTTAGTTTATTTGATCATCCTTCAGTTTCAAATACAATATTTACAGACAATGAATGGAAGCTGTTACAAAAACAAAACATGAAGATGATCAAAAGGAATAGGCAGAAGCTGAAAGCTTATAAATGCCTATCCTATACTTACAACAGAACATGATTCGTAATACTCATTACATTAACATTAACAGATTCACAAAACAAAAGTCAGATACGAGAATTCCACCCTACACCAAACCCACCCCCGTGTCACCGTAGAGATCCACCAGGATCCATAGAATTGCATCGCACTATACATAACCGTTAGATTACACATTATTATTGTTGTTATTATCCTCATTCACATTACCCTCATTACCAATGATCATATGTTACTTTAATGTTAACATAATTACAATAATTTAAATTAATTAATCATTACTAATGACAGCGCTAGATTGTAAATTAATTAATCATTACTAATGACAGCGCTAATGACTATCAATACTACCATCACTATCAATACCTGTTTCGTATTCCTGTGTGTTGCTGTTGAAAATATATAGTTTAACATTTTTCAACATTTTCACCTTATATGACACCAGGTTGAAAGTGTTAAAAAACTAAAAAACACACACACACATGCCGATACAGTTACAATTATTATTGATTGGTTATTGATTTACAGTCATGGACCCATGGATGAAAAAAAACTAAAAATATGTTTCTTCCACCCCATCCCTCTCTCCATCCCTCTCTCCCCATCCCTCTCTCTCCATCCAGACATGCCCCACTGAAGACGACTCTTACCCGTTCCATAGCCAGCTCTCCTCTCCTCCTCCCATCCCCCCATCCTCTCCTCCTCTCCCCGCCATGCTCCCTCCCTCCTCTCCTCTCCTCCTCCTCCTCTCTCTCCTCCTCCTCCATCCCTCGCCTCTCCTCTCTGCTCCCTCGTCTCCCTCCTCGTCCTCTCCCCTCTCCTCTCCCGGGGATGGTGGGAGGGGTAGGACCGTGTTCCGGGCGGTGGACACCAGTCTGACGCACCTGACGGTGCACGGCGTGACGGGCGAGGTGTTCGTGGGTGCCGTCAACCGTGTCCTCAAGCTGTCGGCCAATCTGACGGAGATGAGGAGTCACATGACCGGCCCGGTGGAAGACAACGCCAAGTGCTACCCCCCGCCCAGTGTGCGGGCCTGCGCTCACAGGTCTGTCTGTCTGTCTGTCTGTCTGTCTGTCTGTCTGTCTGTCTGTCTGTCTGTCTGCCCCTCACCCAGTGAACGGGCTCACAGGTACGCATGTTCCATATGTTCCCTGTCTGTCTGAGTGTCTGTATCTACCAACTTTTTGTCTTAGGGGTGTAACAGTTAAGCAAACTCATTTTTGTAATCGATTATATGAATAATCTTATTTTTTTTATAAAATAATATAATAGATTTCACATCAGGCTGTTTTGGGGATTTTTTTATACAATGAAGTAAATTGATTGATTGAGAGAATTGATCGTTAATATACAAAGTATCCTAAAGACGCGCTTCATTCTATTAATAGAACTTTAATTCATTTAATAATCGCTAAGACTATAATCGATACTTGTAGAATCCAGATGCATGCTAACTCTCCCTCTCTCTTCCCCTCTCTCTCTCTCTCTCTGTCTCTCTGTGTCTCTCTCAGACTGGAGTCCTCGGACAACGTGAACAAGTTGTTGTTGGTGGATTACCGTGGCAACAGGCTGGTGGCATGTGGCTCCATATGGCAAGGCGTGTGTCAGTTCCTGAGGCTGGAGGACCTGTTCAAGCTGGGAGAGCCACACCACCGCAAAGAGCACTACTTGTCTGGAGCCAAGGAGGCCGACGGCATGGCTGGTATGTACTGTTGTATAGTAGGGTCCTATAGGAGCCAAGGAGGCTGCTCCAACCTTGACTGCTGTCAACCTTGTATGTCCAAAACCATTGACTAGAATATATATAGAATATACAGTATATACATATATTCTTTTATTTATGGAATTTCTTAGAATTTGTTATTTATTCCGTGGATGTGTACGTACCTATACGAGAAGCTAAAGGGTAAAGTTAAATTATCAGCTAAATTTGGAATTGGAACACTATGAAATGAAAGCGGATGAATGGGTTTCTCTCTGCTGATTGTCTTTAGTTACTTTCCACCAGTGGATGGAATTACATAACTAACCCTGGAGAAATGAATCCCATCTGAGTATGTCTTAATTAAACTCTATATAGTTGACCGGGGTCCCCCAGGCCTCTATATTTGGCCCGCTCCTTTTACACCAAATATATGCACAGAAAATGGGCATTTCAGGCATACAACTCTTGAAATGAATATATATATATTTATTGAGCATAATTATATTTATATTTATAGCGAGATATTTACGTCTCATTTCATAAGCACGACATATTACCGTATCATGAATGATTTTGCCAAATAGATACAGGGACTGAAAAAGACCCCATAAGGGAACCATATAGACACCACAGGCCACAGGTGGATGCTGGGGTGGTGGTGGGAGCACAAAAAACGTCATAGAGCAGCAGCATATCCGAGCAGCAAGATGGTAGAGCAGCAGCGAAAATAATGAGCAGGCCCCAATCAGATGGAGTGAGCATGTGAGTGATCAGCTGATCATGAATTGGTGGTCCTTTTGAGTTGTCTGCCTGAAATGCGAGCATGGAATCTGCTTCGCGTTTGAGTAAGGGCGCTCTGTGATTGGCCAGTGCACTTGTGCAAGGACGCACTGTGATTGACCAGTAGCTTTTAGTGGCAGTCGGGGCAAACGCTCTCGCCAGAACATGATTTACTATTCTGTGCCTATCGGGGTGCAACTCGAACAGGCCTGAGTCGGCTAAGCGAACTTCGCAACGTTCAACACTCATGCACTTTAGCATGCTCGGTCGTGTCTTTCGTGGCTCAAGTTTCCTTGAGACGGTGCCGCTCCGTCGCAGTCTAAAACTGTACTTTATCCCCTCCTACTAGAAGGAGGAGGCGTGACCATTTACTCAAATGCGAAGAATATTCCATGCTCGCGCCTGAAATAGCTCTGCAGGCTTCACATCATGTAGACTTTGGACGAATGTTCCCCCCCCCCCCCCCCCCCCCAGAATAGGGACGCGAGAGTTTACGATTCTTGGATATTGTGCATATTCTTCGTAAACAAACATGAAACTCAGAATGCGTTCCTTCTACGTTCCCGGTGTCTCTCCAGGCGTGGTCGTCGGGGATGAAGAGTTCACCACCGACTCCAAGAATAAGAAACCACCGTTGGGGAAGGGCGGGCTGGAGGGTGGTGGCCGCCTCTTCATCGGGGCGTCCATCGACGGCAAGTCGGAGTACTTCCCCACGCTGTCGAGTCGCAAGCTGGTGCCGGACGAGGAGAGCGTCTACATGTTCTCCCTGGTGTACCAGGACGAGTTTGTCTCCTCACAGGTTAGACATGTACTGTTGTTTCACCAGGGGGGAGCGGCACACACTTTGTACTGTGCAGTTTCAAAAAGCTGTATGGGAAAGGACTCGTTTTTGTACATTGCAGCAGTTATGTGGAATGGGTTCACCTGAACGCCTTAGACTATAGCTTCATTATCTGTCAACTTCAATTCCTCCATAAAGAGCTGGCTGAATAACAGCTGAACCTAACCATCAATTAGTTGAGTTTAGAGATGCAACAGTTAATCAAACTAATTGATTTTAATCGATTATATCAAAAAAAGTATTTGAGCAAAAAAAAGAAATAGCTATGTTGTGATCTACTATTTTTGCATGACACCACTCTATGACAAAATACATACTTGAGTGGTTAATCAAATCTAAATATGATATATACCTTTTTGTTGTTTTTAATAAAAAAACATGCACTTTGATTAGATTGTATTAATTGAACAATGATTGATAGTTCATTTTACAGTACCCATGTTTTTTCTTTGCTTTCTACTTGCTGTTATATCTAAATTGTATAAATGTATTTATTATGGATTGTATTTTCTGAATGTTTCTGTTAATCAATTTGTTGACATATAAAACATACAAATAAATTTAGAAACACCTATCAATTAATTGAAAAAGTAATCGATAGAATATTCGCTAAGGCAATTTATTTGTTGAAGTCCTTATGTATATAGTGTATACACACGTTTTGTCAATGAAAATCAATCATTGAATGAAATCAATCAGATCAAGATCCCGTCGGACACGCTGTCTCTCTACCCGGCCTTCGACATCTACTACATCTACGGCTTCTCCAGCGGGACCTACGTCTACTTCCTGACGCTGCAGCTGGACACGCAGCTGACGCAGATGGACGCCACCGGCGAGAAGTTCTTCACCTCCAAGATCGTGCGGATGTGCTCCAACGACACAGAGTTCTACTCCTACGTGGAGTTCCCGCTGGGCTGCACCAAGGACGGCGTTGAGTACCGGCTGGTGCAGGCCGCCTACCGCCACAAGCCTGGCCGCAGGCTGGCTCAGGCCCTGGGCCTCTCCGAGGACCAGGACGTGCTGTTTGTGCTCTTCTCTCAGGTGGGTTGGAGGAGGCACTGTTGGTGTAGTCTGACTAACACTATGGCGAAACATGTTCGACTACCTTTTATCACTGACAAGAACTAAGCTATGATGACTAAAACTATGACGAAAAATGTTTTTTTCACTGACGAAAACGAGAAGAAAAAAACCGAAATAAAAACTAAGCTAGAATGACTAAAACTATGACTGAATATATTGACAATTTCGTGTAAATATATTGACATTTTTTTGTGTACTTTTCCGTAACCCCCAAAAGTAAAATTTCTGTCCCTTTTCTGATTGGACAATATAGTGTCCAATCAGACAGGAGTGACATCACAATATGTAACATAAATGGCAAGATATAATTCATGAAGAACAGAACTTTCTAGTATAAGCCCATGAGTGTGCAAATGGCTTCCCACATGAAGCGGCTCGTGCAACCACAGAATTGCACCTATCTAGTTTTAAATGTTGTTGTTTCCACAGGGTCAGAAGAACCGCTCCAACCCCCCCAGGGAGACGGTGTTGTGTTTGTTTACGCTGCATCACATCAACCTGGCCATGAGGGAGAGGATACGCTCCTGCTACCGTGGCGAGGGACGCCTCTCGTTGCCATGGTTACTCAACAAGGAGCTACCCTGCATCAACACTGTGAGTTACACACTGTGTGTGTGTGTGTGTGTGTGTGTGTGTGTGTGTGTGTGTGTGTGTGTGTGTGTGTGTGTGTGTGTGTGTGTGTGTGTGTGTGTGTGTGTGTGTGTGTGTGTGTGTGAGAGAGATACTACCGGTATACTGTTTGAGGGCTAAATGTCCTGACAATTATAGTAGAATTTGAGAAATAGACATCTTGAGGTAAATGTTCCTGGTTCTCAGAAGATAAATGGCTGTTTTAAAAATGATGCATTTTAGGCATTTCGAGGTTAGGTTTAGGGGTTAGAGTTAGAATTATGTCTGATCTTGATTCCCAAAGTTTCATTCAGGGTTAGGCTTAAAAATGGCGTGTGTGCTTTAACTGCACTGGTGGTCCAGTGTGGTCCTGACCCCGCCCCCAAGCTGTACACTGCAATGTTTACCACTGCAGGTAACCATGGTTACCATTCACTAATCTAATGAATGGGCTGAGTGAATAATAACGACCACAAGGACATAACTGGGTTAACACACGCACGCATACACGCACGCGTGCACACACACACACACGCACACGCACAAACTCATCTTCAGACATTCAGTCTTCAATGCCTCCCTCACGCACATCAACTAGACACACAGCAGGGGGTCGTGTGTGTGTGTGTGTGTGTGTGTGTGTGTGTGTGTGTGTGTGTGTGTGTGTGTGTGTGTGTGTGTGTGTGTGTGTGTGTGTGTGTGTGTGTGTGTGTGTGTGTGTGTGTGTGTGTGTGTGTGTGTGTGTGTGTGTGTGTGTGTGTGTGTGAGAGAGAAGTGATGATGGGAGAGGGGGAGGAGAGAAAGTGAAAACTGAGAATGGGACAGAGAGAGACAAAGGAAGGGGAGAGAGAGTCTATCAAAGATGGAATGATAAGGAGAGAGGTATGAAAGAATTGGAGGGACAGAGACAGAGAACGTACTGTAGTTGACCTCCATCCTTTATTATGTACAGCAGTGTCTGTATGTGTGTGTGCGTGCGCAGTGTGCATGTGGTCTTACTATTCAAATGTGACATTATGGGGACATTCATTGTTCAGGGGCTTTTCCCTGTTGGTAAAGCTGTCTTTGTACAAGGAACATATTTGTTCTATATACTGCCTTGGTTTATTTAAAAAGAAGTACATTTTGATTCATTTGTAATGAATACAATTTGTGATGGGGATAGACATATACACAAGCCACACGTGGGAGCGGTTAGCACCGCTCAAAAAGCTAATCATCTATAGTAGCGGCCGTCAGTCTCGAGAGACCATGGCACAAGCGCACTTGGAAAAGCGGGACGCCCGGTTGAAATTGCCTAAAAATTGGCTGCATAATCAAATCAAATAATCTGGCTCTAGTGCTGCAATGCATACAGTTTGACCAGGGAATACATCTATCACGTCCAAATGCATTTTTAAATGTTGAATTATGACTTACTCCTCACCTAGTGGGTGATCTGTTGTGATTGTGGACACACCTCTGGCACAGCTGTGGAGTGTTGCAATTAACAGGCTGTATAAGCACTTGTCACTTTATGGTTTAATCAGAGTAATATAGTAAGAGAGTGGCGACACTAGAGTGACTCCCATTGTAACAATGGAATGCGGAAGTGCTCATTCTATCTAAATGGGATAGTTCCAGCCATAGGAGCAATGTGTGGAACTATAGCCCATAGGGCACCCGCTTTGCGGCGAGATCAAAGCGTGTCGCTACTCTCCTACTCTACACTCTGGGTTGAATTAGCTTGAGGAAGGTCTCGTCAACCGAAATGTCGATCTTTTACATATCCCATTTAGACCTGAGGCCGATAAAAAAAAAGACCTTCTAAATCTTGGTTTTCTTTAAAACTAGTAAATATTTATTCAAAAATTACAAAAAGATTGTTGCTATATACTGTTTAGTGTACATAGCAACAACTACCCCAAAAGGGGTTCCCATCCTAGATTGGTTAAGTCAAGAGGTGTGTGTTTGGGGCTTATTTTTTGGGGAAGGGAGGACATTTTTCCGACCCCCATTAGGGAAAGAAAGGACATTGTGATTCCTTGCATGTAGATCGGCTATTTTAAAGGTAATCCGTCTACTAAAAAAGCAAAAGTCGACATATGTCGATACAAGGTTTCTGCCTGACAACAACGTGAACATCACATTCATGTCTCTTGTCTCTCTTCTCCCTCCGCAGCCCAAGCAGATAGGAGATGACTTCTGTGGGCTGGTGTTGAACCAGCCCCTCGGGGGTCTCCGGGTAATCGAGGGGACCCCGCTGTACGAGGACCGGACGGAGGGCATGGGCTCTGTGGCCGCGTACACCTACGGAGAACACACCGTGGTGTTTGTGGGAACGCGCAGCGGACACCTGAAGAAGGTAGGATGGATGGGGGGGATGGATCCATGATTAGGCCTGTCACAATTATTACATAATTATTATTCAATTTTTTCAGAAATAGTTGACACGTCACGGACGTGTTATAAGCTTGTAGATCAACTATTTCCACTATTTTGTACATTTTTTGGAATTCTGCCCTGTGCAATTTGTGATTATGAAGCCTAAATGTCAAACGGAAATACAAATTGTAACGTTCCAACGTTCAATGCAAAAAAACACAATTAAATCGTTATTTGTGTGACACTTAATTGTCAGCTTAGATTTGTAATCGTGACAGCCCTATCGATGATGGATGATGGATGTATTCATGGATGGATGAGGGTGGGAGAGATGAAATAACATCACTCCTGGATGTTTCTGTCTCAGGGGAGAGAAACAAAAGGAGGAGAGATTGTGTGTGGTGTGTTGCTGTGTGTGTCAGAGGAGAGGGTGTGTTGGACTGGTACATTGCTCAGATGAAGAAGCTTTTCTACCTCATAAACGTTGGTGAAGTCATTTCACTGTCTGAGACAGTGACCTCACCTCATGTTCTTGTCTCCTCTGTGTGTTTTAAAATGGCACAAGCGTTTTATTTATTCTTACTGAGTGGTTCTGAAAGTGTCTGTCTGTCTGTCTGTCTGTCTGTCTGTCTGTCTGTCCAGATCGAATCTGGATAACTATTTCTTGTGAACATTGCCACTACTAGGCTAGTATAGATTCCCAAAGGGGCTAGGATTGTCCAAATATGGACATGGATGATATTCATCAACTAGCCTCTTTTAAGAGCCATCTATTCCCAAACATTTTAGCTCATTTCTAGTGCCCCTCAAAAATGGATAATGTAGGAAACAATGGAATCAATATATAGGAAACAAAACATAAAGGGATCCATATATATATGGGAACCAGTGATGTACTGTATAAGATGTGTCAGCATACCTTTTGTACTCGTTATCATACCAGTCTGACGTCAGCACTATGATATAATATTGACAACATCAATATAAAATCATGTCTCCTGTCGTCTCAGAGAGTGCAGCGTCTACTGCATGCTTCCATTGTAATGTTCCTGCAGCTTTTTATCCTGCAGAATGCAGCTTCTCTGAAGCCTCTAGTCTAGAATGAAGTGTTACATCACTGTTATTAGTGTCTGCAACCAGCCAGCACTGGATTCTATCGCAGAGTTCTTTTCTGTCCGTATAGTCTGTACACTAAACCTACTATATCCCTGTGATACTAAAATGTCTTAAAATGTATGCATGATGATGTGTAAATCAGGAGTGGTAGTGGCTCAGGAGGTAGAGCGACCTCTTGGGAAATGGAAGCTTTTCCAGTTCGATTTTCCCAAAGTTGGCGTCGGAAGTGTCCTTGAGTAAGACACTGAACCCCTTATTGCTCCCGATGAGCAGGTTTCCTCCCCCATCTGTGTGTGTGAATGTGTGGATTTAATGCACATTATAAAGTGCTTTGGATAAAGGTGCAATATAAATGCTCCATTTACCGTTTACATCAAAGTAATCAAACGCGGGAAGGGAACGATGATCATACCTGTGTGCACAAGAGTTAATTTAGCAGAGGAAGTGGGCATATTCTCTATGCAATCACATTTCTGTGCTCTGACTTCAATTTGAGAACTTTTAATCTACAGCAAATTGAACTATTTCTCTTCTCAGTGCATGCATTAATTCTGTGGGTTTGTTGTTGGATTCTGTGTGTGTGTGTGTGTGTCTGTGTATTTACACACGCACGCACATGCGTGCACACACACACACACACACACACACACACACACACACACACACACACACACACACACACACACACACACACACACACACACACACACACACACACACACACACACACACACACGTGCATAGACACACCATGTCAACACGTTTCTATTAAATTTACTGCTGCTAATTTTCTGATACCATATCTCCCAGCTGCTACTATTACATTCCTTCTCTCTCTGTTCTCTCTCCATCGCTGTGTGTGTGTGCGTGTGTGCATGTGTGTGTGCGTGCGTGTGTGCGTGCACGTGCACACGCGTATAAATACACAGTCCAGTTCTTGGCAATGAGGTATTTGGGGATTTGGCAGTGTGTGAATTGATTTTTTGCAGCGTGTATTACTGTTGGACTTTATTGTGTTACAGTAAATAAATATTTTTAAGATGGAGAAAGGAATTAATCTGTTGGTGTCTCCCGTTTAGTCAATAAATATTATTCATATTTCCATTCCATTTATTTCCTTGGCTCGCGTCACAATAGAAAAATGCTTACTGGTTTTGGGCACGGAGCCTCCTCGGAGCGCTGAAACGCCCTAAGTGTTTTTGTATTGTGATGTTGCCAAATCAATAAGTGTAATGTGAGCACTGGACATTTTAAAAACTTTCTTTCATATTTTTTGGAACAGGTTTAGGTTCAGCACTTGACTGACACCATTATTTCACATCTATCTAAGGATAACAACTATGCTTGAGTGCCTATAGGGAATGTTTAAGTCTGGTTATGTTACAGACTGGGGTCATGTTTCATATATATGTATAGCAAATATATCTTTATTTTAAGTTATGAGAACAGTGCACATTAATAATCAGCTCTGTAAAGAGGTTCCAGTCCAGCCATCTTGGCTCCTTTTCAACTGTAGTTACTGGGCCGGCTTCTTATTCAAATTAAAGTTGAGAATTGGTGTAATTTTATTTGGCTTTCCGCGGGGCTTTCCAGAATATATCTGATGCGGCTTAACGTCATGAAATCTAGCTTCCCTATTCTGGGCATGTCATCATGGGACAATATTCAGCAACAATAGAGCGTCGCAGTCCCACCTCCTACCCTGGACCAGGAAATGAAACCCAATGCATTATTCTCATAGACATTTCTTAAAGTATTTATTTAAAGACGGTTACGCCGCGGACAAAGCCAACTCGAGTCGTGATAACTCATGACAACACAAACAATATTTTGGACCAAACAAATAATTAGAAAGAAGAAAAAAACGGCAGGTTACAACACTTTTTTTGTTGTTTTTCTTCTTTGTAATTATTTGTTTGGTCCAAAATATTGTTTGTGTTGTCATGAGTTGTCACGACTCGAGTTGGCTTTGTCCGCGGCGTAACCGTCTTTAAATAAATACTTTAAGAAATGTCTATGAGAATAATGCATTGGGTTTCATTTCCTGGTCCAGGGTAGGAGGCGGGACTGCGACGCTCTATAGCCGATCTACAAGCGTGTAGATAGGCTATATTTTGGTGAAGAGATTTGGTGTCGAAAGACAAAAGGATACGATTAGACCCCTGGGGGACCCCAATCAAGAATTGATATATTGTTAATTGGATACAATATATCTCTGCTCCAAAATTTGATGTATTACCATGTGGTCTTCTTGCTTAATGTAAATCGCTCTGGATTAACCCATTTTGGGTGGGAACCCCTTTTGGTGTTAGCATTATGTTATGCTTTAGCTATTGAAAAATAGCAGATCTACAAGCTCATAGCGCGCCACCGAGTGGCGCGCTACGAGCTTGTAGGTCTGCTATTCTTGAAAAATAGAAGAACGACTGACAGAAACATAGCTTTTTCAGAAAACTGTCAGGATGTAGAAGACATTTTTAGATGTCTGATCTCAGGTCAAAATGGGTTAAGAGCATCTGCTAAATGCCTAAATTGTAAATTGTTGCCTCATCAACGTTGGTATTGTGACTTTATATACTGTATTGTCAATGACTTGCATGAGAGGGAGAGAGGTGGTGAAGTTAGATGCTTTAATAGCATTGATTAAAAAAGAAGGAAAAAAATAGTTGGGTGGTTTCCTCCCGACAGCGACGATATGTACTTCATTGACTTAACACCAAATTTCTTCACCAAAATAGTACAATTTTTAGGAAATGAGGCAGTGGGGAGAAACCGTGGCTAAGCCTCAGATATATCCTGGAAAGCCCCGGAAAGCCAAATAGAATTAAATCAAATTTCAAATGTAGTGTTTTAAAAAGACCCTGTGTTCCAATGGATCAATGTAGTTATTATCTAGTCACAAGCTCTTTATAAATATATATAAAAACCCCAAGACAGACGTAACCACTTAACCACTGCCAAGATTACCCATCTACAAGCTCACAGAGTTGTGAGCTTGTAGATCAGCTATTTTCGCTACTTTTGTGCAACAATCTTGTATGGTCAAATGGTAATACAATGATACATTTATTTAGCGCCTTTATCCGAAGTGCTTTACAAGTATGCATTTACATTCACTCACACCTTGAGATGAAAGTGGGGAATTCATTTACGAAAAAATGTAAACTTAAACAGTCGGATGTTGGAGAAAGGAGGTTTGTGGCCGACACTTTTGACATGTTTATGTTTACAGAGTAGTAAACAGTAGTATGGGTCCCTGTCATGTGACTGACTGTGTTCCATGGCTCTAACTGAGCCTGTGTGACTGTTGGTTAATAGGAGCTGAGACCCTTAATGAATCACATTTATTTAATTTCATTGGACTAGAGACATGTTGTCCCACTGCCAAATGGTAAAAGCACAGACATACGAGACATAGATCATTATATCAATCGTATCTTTATCCGGTCTTTTATCCCATTGATCAATTAAAGTAATATCACGTACGTTTGTGAGTTAAACAAAAGTATTTTTTTATATAATCTTTCACTGGTATTCACTATAACCATTCCACATAAACTTCTCTAAGCATGATTTGTCATTGTGAGTGCGTGCCCCCGACAATCTGTGGCGAAATGATGCAGGCATCAGAAATGTGCTCATTTATGTATTTTAAACTTATACAGCAAGGTTTCTGAAAACATTAGTTTTACGACCCTATACGACCCTGTTTTAGTGTTTAACAGTTTACAACGTAGTGTTGAATCTAGCAGTGTTTTCTTTTAAAATGTGGTTTCATTTAATTCAACACAGAATACTATTAGAAGTATCGTTTTAAGACTGTATTCACCACCCTCTAAACCTTGTTGACAGACTATAACTTCCTTCTTTCCCCTTACACCAAATCCCTTTGCCTAAAATAGCCAACCTACAAGCCCACAACGCGTCATGGTGCAACGTGTTGTGAGCTTGTAGATTGATTAGGTTGCCTTTGGCTGAATGTTTGGCCCAGAAAAGGGTTTTGGCCCAGAAAAGGGATACCAGGTTCCATGTGGCCACAGAACCAGTGGACGTCACAGGGTTACAGTTAAATCTAGGCTTTGGATCCGGAACCGGAGGAACCGGATCCAGGAAACGGAATCTGGAATCAGTGCCATCACATTTTAGAATCATTTCCAGAACCGTTTCCCCCCCCTCCACACTGTCAGAGCTGGTATGTGGACTTAACGTCCAACACCGGTGGTGCTGAAACTTAATTTTCGAGGACCATCATAACTCTGAGAGTGTACAACTACACGGGTCCATTTGGTTCCATTTGTACAATCTCAAGAGTTACAGACCTGTATGGGTCCATTTGGAAACCCCTTCATTAACCGAGAGGCTCCCGGCAACTCACTTTGAGAACCACTACTGTCAGCTATGTATGCAATTTGTATTTATCAAAAGTTATAATGAAGGCGACAATGACACTTTTAATATACAGTAGGAATGGTTCAAGGGAACCGCTAAGGAACCAGAATTGTTAAAATCCTAAAAGATCCCACCCCTATAGTTAAAACACTGATGTTGAACTCGTAGACTGTGTTTCCTTTCTATGTGGTCTAGCTCTATGTTTGGTGCTGTCAAACTTTAGACTGTAAGGTTTGACATTTACTCCTTAGGCTCAGAGTAATGACATAATGACATCAGGCCAGCCAGACACACACAGACTGGCAGTCTGCTACACAGCAGTGGTCACTGCTTCTCCAATGTTGTCGGAGCTCCGGACCACTGTCAGATGTACAAGGACCACCCCGCCACAGCTCTCTACACTTCTATAGATGTTTAGGGGTTGTGTGCCTTGCTCCGGGACACAGCGACACATATTCATATATATTTATTTAAATCCTCTTGAGAGATCATTGAGGGAGACCGTCGTTTACAGTGATGCCAAGATTACATAAACAACAATGATACAATAACACAAGAACAACAAAGAAAAACAATAAGTTAAAACAGTTACATGTTGACAGCAATCAGTTAAAACAGTTACATACAGGTAATGTACGGTTATTAAGTACCGGTAAATTCCTAAAAGTTATTGTTGCAAGAGAACCAGAAGGCCTAGCCAGTCACTAGAGTGAGTTAAAATGTGACTGTATTTCTGATGTATTATGGATGAGATGTACAGTACTGTATGGTGGTAATTTTCCAACCTTATATGAAGAGGTGCCAATGATTATTGCGTCTTTCAGTCAGAGAAGACCAGCCCACATGATCATCCACACAAGGCACAGGGCTAGTTCAACATATACATGACTAGGCATATTATCATCCAAGGCACAGGGCTAGTTCAACATATACATGACTAGGCATATTATCATCCAAGGCACAGGGCTAGTTCAACATATACATGACTAGGCATATTATCATCCAAGGCACAGGGCTAGTTCAACATATACATGACTAGGCATATTATCATCCAAGGCACAGGGCTAGTTCAACATATACATGACTAGGCATATTATCATCCAAGGCACAGGGCTAGTTCAACATATACATGACTAGGCATATTATCATCCAAGGCACAGGGCTAGTTCAACATATACATGACTAGGCATATTATCATCCAAGGCACAGGGCTAGTTCAACATATACATGACTAGGCATATTATCATCCAAGGCACAGGGCTAGTTCAACATATACATGACTAGGCATATTATCATCCAAGGCACAGGGCTAGTTCAACATATACATGACTAGGCGCTGGCAGGAGGTGAACCGCTGCGCTGACCTTCTGGTTCCCACACGGCCTCCATACCCACGCTTGGCAGCCAGCTGGACGGACGGACGGATGGACGGACGGACGGACTGACTGACTGACTGACTGACTGACTGACTGACAGACAGACATGGATGTAAACATTCCGCAGACATAGGCCCTCATTTATCAACCGTGCGTACGCCAAAATATGGGTGTACGCCGAAATTACCGCAATTTTCGGCATTTATCATTTGCGCCAACGTTTGATTTTGAACTTGAGCCAAGACAAAAACCACGTCTGGTCGGGAGCTGTCGTACGCTTTGTCCTCACCTGTTTTTCTGTCGTAGAACAGCGGAGCAGCATTGTTTGACCAGCTGAGAGGCTGTCACAGGCATCGAAACATATGTATTCACTCCTAAAATGTTTATATAAAACTGTATGTATATGGGCTAAATGTAAAAAAGAAAAAAAAAGTAAAGGAATACATCAACGATGTGTCTTTGTGTCATATGAAATTAGTAGGAGATTTCCAACTTTACAAGCAAGCAATTAAAATCGCGCATTTAAAAACAATGTTGCAAGTTAGATGCGAAAGCCATTTAAACAGTGTTTTGCATGATGAGCGCATACATGCGAGGATTTGGGCTGTCTGTGCTGAAATATTTCCATGACGGGACGTTGGAGATTATAGTACAGCGCTGCAGCTGCGGAGAGTCCCAACATGGGTAGCCTACTGTAGCCTAATCTACAGCAGGCCGATGTCTTTCTGGAGTTACAGTATGTGCAATCTCCTCCTCGTTTAATAAACCCGACGCGTCGCTCGAATGCCAAATGTGTCGTGCCAGCGCAAGTGGGAACGCATCGGAGATAGTATAGGCTAACCCAGCCTGCAGCCCACCACCACTGTCCAGTGCATGCCACATGAGGCTACGGTTTTGGCTTCAATATTCATATAATTGATTTGACAGTTGACAGCCCAACCACTGCAGCGACTGCGAGGCAATTTAAATCGTCGAACGTGCTGGTCAGTTGATCACGGTGTCACGGACGGACCACAGTGATAGAGAGAGACAGACAGGACAGGAGGAGCACCTATGCAAAACAGCAGCGTGTGTGCCTATTTGTTATTTAATTCATGGTTCACAGGTTCAGGTTTTCGTTCACTAATATTTCTTGTTGTATATTAAATTAAAAATACTTTAATAATTGAATATACAACTAACAACACACAGTGATATGTGATATGTGCGTGCATGCGTGCGGGGGGGGGGTGAGGCGGACAGGGGGGAAGCGAAGCGAGAGGAGAAACAGACAGGGTAGGCTACAGCTTTATTTAATTCATGCAGGTTTATTTATTTAAGATACAACAAGTTGCAAGTTGCGTGTGCGTGCGTGCGTCTGTGTGTGTGTGTGTGTGTGTGTGTGTGTGTGTGTGTTTGTGTGTATGAGAGGGGGCAGAAAGGCAACTTATGCAAGCGAGGGGAACTTTATTTTTCCTGTAACCATGGTTTCCAGGTCGTATTGCAGTTGTTCATGTCGCAAAAACGAGGGCGAGGCTTGATTTCATAGGGCGTGCCAGATAGATTTCAGCCGTCACATTTATTAACGTCGGAACGAAATTAAGGAAGAAACAGCTGTCTGCGATCACTTTGTAAATGCCGACCCGACGTGGGTGTACTACGAATCCTACACTCGAATTTGGGGCAGATTTTACACTCGATTGATAAATGAGGGCCATAGACTCTACTCAATCCATCATGTCGGGTGGAAACCTTGTATGTCCAAAACTGTTACTTTTCAGATAATGGAACAAAGAATGTTCAGAAGTATAGTGGAAATATCTGATCTACACGCTCACTGGAGAGAGAGGAGAGAGAGAGAGAGAGAGATAGAGAGATAGAGAGAGAGAGAGAGAGAAATCTACATGCTAGTTCAAGTCTTTATTTCGGATGTGAGATTAGGTCCACACACACACACACACACACACACACACACACACACACACACACACACACACACACACACACACACACACACACACATTAAAATAACACATTAAGGTGCATTCCTGTCCACTGATCTCCAGTCAGCTGTAGTAATGTCTGTGGACAATAGAGACACCCAAAGTGTCTATCCATCACAACACAGTGGGAGGTCCACAACTCCACACACACACACACACACACACACACACACACACACACACACACACACACACACATTTCCCTCTACAGTCTGTTACACAATATCTATTTAAAGACATAATGTCCTCTTAAGTAAATAAACACAATAAAATATGGAATAGTCTGCGTGTGGTCTCTCTCTCTCTGTGTGTGTGTGTGTGTGTGTGTGTCTGTGTGCGTGCGTGTGTACGTGCATGCTTTGAAATATACATCCATTTTAGTTTTTATTTCCTTTTTCAGTTTTGTGTTTGAACTCTGTTTGGTTTCTGTGTGGTGTTTATGATTGCATGGAGAAGTTTTAGTTTTACCTTTTGACTTATTTAGTATTATGAGGAAAGCCTTGACTTATAGAAGCTGATAGATGGAATGATAGAATGCATGACATCAGATATCATGGTGGAACAAATAGCATATCTACAAGTTGGGTATCACAGGTCGTTCTGAAACTGATCCTCCCACTACAAGCCCACAATGTGTTGCGATGCAATGCGTTGTGGGCTTGTAGATCGTCTATTCTCACGATTTATCTTGAGACAAAGTATATATGGCTTAAAGGAGTAGTTCACCCCATGAAGCCTTTAATTCATGGAGATGTATTTAGTTTATGTCACATTCCTGAGCCAATAATGTGATGACCGAGTCATCAGACAATACCAGACTCAGCAGGAGACACTTTGAGACTGACTTAGGATTGGATTGAATTATTAATTCAAGGCTTCATGGGGTGTGTTAATTGATATTATTTTCTTTTTTTTAAATCGTGTGAACTACTCCTTTATTACATTAAGTTGCAGCACGGTGCGATGGAGTATACATTAAGTTGCAGCACGGTGCGATGGAGTATACATTAAGTTGCAGCACGGTGCGATGGAGTATACATTAAGTTGGGTATCACGGTGCGATGGAGTATACATTAAGTTGCAGCACGGTGCGATGGAGTATACATTAAGTTGGGTATCACGGTGCGATGGAGTATACATTAAGTTGCAGCACGGTGCGATGGAGTATACATTAAGTTGCAGCACGGTGCGATGGAGTATACATTAAGTTGCAGCACGGTGCGATGGAGTATACATTAAGTTGCAGCACGGTGCGATGGAGTATACATTAAGTTGCAGCACGGTGCGATGGAGTATACATTAAGTTGCAGCACGGTGCGATGGAGTATACATTAAGTTGCAGCACGGTGAGATGGAGTATACATTAAGTTGCAGCACGGTGCGATGGAGTATACATTAAGTTGCAGCACGGTGCGATGGAGTATACATTAAGTATACATTAAGTTGCTCAGTGTCAAGCGGCACAGGGTCAGTGTGAGTGATGGAGCAGAGATAGATCCCTTTAAATTCCACTGTGCTGCACACAGGCTGTGTGCACGGTGCACGCACGTGTGTCTGCTAACTGTTTTCCAGGCTGGGGGGGGGGGGGGGGTGTGGGTGTGTGTGTGTGTGTGTGCGTGCGTGCGTGCGTGCATGCGTGCGCGCCTGTGGTACGGTCAGTCCAGCATATCTCCTCTCTCCCCTCAGGCCTGTTTGTCTTGGCCGGAGAACAGAGGACACACACACACACACAACGCCACCCATCAACTGGACTTCCTCTCTCTCTTTCCTGTGTTGTGTCTCCCTCCACCAATCGGCTCCTCCTCTCATTATGACATCACGCATGGCCGACAACACAGACGCTAATGTCGTCCACACCTAACCGTCTTAAACCACTGAAACGCCAGCAGCCATACTGCGGGGGGGAAGCTTTGGCAGAAAATGTCCGATATCGATGCGTCGTGGAGACTTGTGAGCGGCTATTCATCAGCCAAAGCTTTCCCCACAATAACAGAAAACAGAAAAAACACTAGCATAGAGGGACTCCGCTCAACGGTCACGTGGTTAAACAAGTGGTTCTGGAAGTGGGGACCGTGGACCTCTCAGGGGTCCTTGATGAGGTTCCAGGGGGGTCCCCATGCAAACCGAGTAACCGTTTAATTTTCATTTTCCTTAATGGGGTCCCTGACACACATTATTTTAAAACGAGGGGCCTGCATGGGGCCTAATATTGGGTATCCTTGAAATGAAAATGTTTCATTTCAAGGCAAGAAGGCATAGTATGTAACTTTGCTGTGTGTTTACATAACTAAACAATATAATGTTTTTCCCTCTATACCAGCAGTCGTCAGCCACTGGAGTAAGTGTGGTGGTGTTTAACTACTACAGAAACACATTTAGATTTTTTTCACTATTTTTGGGGGGTAGAGAGGGAGGTTTTAAGGCTACGAAAACAGTGACAACACCAAAACCCAGCGAGAGGGCAGTGTGTTTCTGCACCTCCACACTGCTCCAGTGGCTCATAACTGCTGCTATATGGAGGGAAATGATGATGGGGGAACATTTATTTATTGTTTTGTTATACAGTATGCAGTAGTTCCCTGTCCCACCATGGTTCGCTTTAAATCCCCAGATAAATAGCCTTTGTTCAATAAATGCACAGTACCCTTTTCTTTGCTCTATCGTCACCCTCATTTAGTATTCCCCATCCTATGAATTATGCATACATTTGATCCTTCAGAACGTGGCTAATCCACAGAGAATGCACACCAAACGCACTATGACAAAACAGCCATTGACTTCCTCCTTGATGTCAACGGGACCCACGTTGGTGCCTTTTTAATGCCCGTACTACTCCTTACATTACAAATTCTAAATCTAGAGTGCTTAACCCGAAGCCACGGCTTTTACCCTTCGATTCAGGGCTCTTATGTCTCGCATTATTCCGTTTATTGTTCGATAAAGAGGTGTTTTAATCCTGTGCCTGAATGCCGTTGTATTTACTCGTTTCCATTGACTGTAACACCTGGAGTACAGTGAACTTCAGGCACAGACAGGATTAAAACACAGATTTATTTATTTATTTTTTAACAATAAAAGATATTATGGAACCCAAGCTGGGGGTGGAGGAAGAGGAGAGAGAGCTTAAAATGAAAAATGGACCGAGCACAGTGCAACTCGGGTCCGTATTACTAAGTATAGTGCAGTAAGTGGTTACATCACAGAGCTAGTTTACTAAGTATAGCGGGTATAAGTGGTTACATGACAGAGCTGTTCTGGTTGGTTCACCGGTACAATGTTTGCACGTTGTGGCTAAGGCTGCAACAACGAATCGATTAAATCGATAAAAATCGATAATTAAATTCGTTGCCAACGAATTTGATTATCGATTTAATCGCGGGTGTTTTCCAACATTAGAATCTAACGTAAAGCTGCTTTCTTTTTACCGTTCAGTAATGGCACTAGGCTGAACGATCAATATGCAACGGGTCGGTATAAACAACACGAGATTGTCTTGAACGTGACCTGAGCGCTCCGCATCTACCCCTCTCTCTCTCTCCCAACTTCAGTCTCCCACACACACACACACACACACACACAGAGAGAGAGAGAGAGCGTCAAGTGGCTCTGTGGCTGCGATGAGCTCCGCAAAAACAGCTGATCTGTGAGCTCATCAACGTCATCAACAGGTTGCAAAATGCCCCAAACAGGTCCCAAAACATGGTATTTGTGAGCACCGCCACTGTCCATATTTTTTGTCGTATGACCAAAAATGCTCCCCAAAGTCTGAATCCGTGAGCTGCTTGCAGGCAGGCTACGGAGAGAACTAGCAGTGTAGCTCGTTAGCTCCTCAAATTTGTTCCACCTGTGTTACTCAGCAGCGCATTGAAGTGGGCACAGGGCAAAAGCAGAAAGTTTTGCTTAACAATGATCAGTTGTCCAGTGCTGTTTAACTTTGGCAATAAGTGATACTAGAGCCTAGAGAACATGCTAATATGGCTGCTAAATAAGAACGGTTTCCTCTATCAGCTAGCATGCTGGTGTGTGTGTGTGTGTGTGTGTGTGTCACACAGACTGTAGGACAGTGGTTCTCATAGTGGGAGTTTCAGCTAAATTATAGATAGTTAGCAAGTAAACCATGTGGACCCTAAAGGGTCTGTAACAGAGAGTGCAAAAATGGAACCAAATGGACTCTCAAAATTGACAATAGAAATAAAATAATAATAAATTGGGGTCCCAGAGATAGAAATGGAAAGAATATACATGGTCAACATTACAGATTACAGTATCATTAAAAGTACAAGGAATGGATAAAAAAAAGGGTATTCATTTTTATTGTCTTTATTGTTAGTTACAACATGCCTACAATGACTTGAAGCAAAATTTTAAAGGTAATTGCAAAAAGGTGCCATAATCCGATTCATCGATTCATCGTTTAAATAATCGCCCGATGAATCGATTATGAAAATAATCGTTAGTTGCAGCCCTAGTTGTGGCCCAAATATTAATTTGAAGTTGGGCGTCGATGCGTATAGCTCATTAGGCTCGTCAGGAATGTTTGCAACAAATGTTGGCAGCTGACGAACAGCCGGGAGCACAGATGCCGTCTGTCTCCGTCCTGGAAGCTAACGTAACGACAAACAGCTTGTTACCTCACCTAAATGGAGCGCGTCCAATCAGTCACCGTCGTTCTCTTCTTCTTGTTTACTATTGGCAGAGACTGCAGGGTGTCCTTCGGCCAATAAGCTTCTTCTCTCAATGGAAACAGAAGTCGGGTCCCAATCAGTGTTGATTTTGACAGCAACCGTATAATGTAATTTGAAATGTTTACATTTTAGTCTAGTTTTAGTTGACTATATGCCATAAGACTTTAGTCAACTAAATCTACAGTTGATTTTGTTGACCACCAAAACATTTTTTGGCGGGCCATGATGGTGTTTTACACTTGGTTGCATACTGAAAATATCAGATCTACAATTCTCTTTTAGTTCTACTGGATCTCTTCTCTATAGTCCCTCCCTAACATTTTAGTTTTGTGTTTCGTTTTTAATAGTTTTCATCATATCTTAGTTTATTTCGTTTTTATTTGGTTTTCGTCTGTGAAAAAAAGTAGTCGACGAACATTTTTCACCATAGTTTTAGTCTACAAAAGGTTTTACTCAACACTGGAGCCTGAACTTGATGATTATGTAAAGGCAGTGAACTCTGGAATAATATCCTCTCAGCCTCTCACACCACCACCATGAGTTGTGATGCTAACTAAATGACCTATCAGCCAATCAAATGTGACGCCCAGAGGCAATGCCAATCCTGATTGGTTCATATTTAGAGTGGAAAATTGGCAATAAAGCAGTGATATTGCTATCATTTCACACACACACACACACACACACACACACACACACACACACACACACACACACACACACACACACACACACACACACACACACACACACACACACGTGCACAGTCACAGTTTCAGCCAATAATGTGTGATATAGTTGCTTGATTGGTGTATGATTGTAGGGGAAGGCTTCACACCTGCTCTCACAGTGCACTGACGCATGCGCACGTGTGTACACACACACATGCACGCACGCACGCGTGGGCGTGCGTACACGCCACTCTATCTCTGGGTGGTTGAGGTCCAGCTGGTTGCTGTGTTTTGATTTGTTATAAATGAGATTAGAGATGATTGGAGGTTGTCATGGCAACAGAAAGATCAAAACGTGATTTGGAGATTTCATAGCGCCAATCAAGCCAACCGCATCCCTGGAACACTGTGTGTGTGTGTGTGTGTGTGTGTGTGTGTGTGTGTGTGTGTGTGTGTGTGTGTGTGTGTGTGTGTGTGTGTGTGTGTGTGTGTGTGTGTGTGTGTGTGTGTGTGTGTGTGTGTGTGTGTGTGTGTGTGTGTGTGTGTGTGTGTGTCACAACTTTATCTAAATGTATTATAAGGGCTATAAGGTTTCCTCCTGGCTCTGTGTCGAGGTGTCCTTGAGCAACACACTGGTTTCCTCCTCCATCAGTGTGTGTGTGGATGGATGAATGCTAACAGACATTTAAAGTGCCTTGGAGAAAGCTGCTAGATAAATGCACCATTGACCTTTTATTTACCATTTTATATACAGTTTATTACAGTACACACAAACCAGGGAAGTTGACACACACACACACACACACACACACACACACACACACACACACACACACACACACACACACACACACACACACACACACACACACACACACACACACACACACACACACACACACACAAAGGTGACCTTGTCTGACTCTTGTTCAGAGTTTTTACATTTAATTTTGTCACCGAGGAGAGAACCTCTCCTCTCCTCTCCTCTCCTCTCCTCTAATGGTGTATAAATGGGTCCTAGAAGGACAGGCCGGATTGAAGCCTGGATGTAGATTTATGACCCCGCCTTGGCGGGCTGCACCTATCAGGAGGAAATCTGCTGCCCATAAATCCTGTCCCAACACACAGAGAGAGAGAGAGAGAGAGTCTGACAAGTCACAGCATTGTTCTGCAGGGTGAATGTGAGGTTGGTGTGTGTGTGTGTGTGCATTTATATGGTGTGTTTATTCTATTATATGTTTATTATTTTATATTTTTACATCTGTCAATGTTTGGCATTGAATTGCTTTATAGTGTGCGCACACACACACACACACACACACACACACACACACACACACACACACACACACACACACACACACACACACACACACACATGCGCTACTGTCTGGACAGTATCCAATGTGATTGTATCTGTATTCAAAGGTGTAATGCAATCAAAACTACACTGTCGGCCAAATCCAAGTGTGCTCAGTTACCCTGTGCGCATGCAAGTGTGTGTGTGTGAAGTGTAGTGAGATGGGTGAGGCATTAAACATTAAGCTACAGTAAGTTTGCTGCCAATGCTCTCTCTGTGTGTGTGTGTGTGTGCGTGTGCGTGTGCGTGCGCGTGTGTGCATATGATTGTATGTGTATATGCGTGTGCACTCGTGCATGTTTATGCTTGTGTGCGCGCATGTGTGAGATAGTTACCAGATGTGGTAGTTAAAAACAGATGTAGGATCAGCTTCTGTGATGAAGTTATTAAACCTCTCTCTCACTCTCTTCGGTTCAGTAGCGTGGCGTGCTAGTAGCGCGGCGTGCTAGTAGGTTTACATGCTAGTAACGTGGTATGCTAGCTATGTGTGTGTGCTATAATGGAGGACATTATTGTATTATGTGGTTATATAGCTCTCATGCAGAGGAGAGCAGAGTAGCACACTAGCACAGTTGATGTTTTGTCAGGTTGTTTGTTATTCATGTGATTCATGTTATTCAAGTCCTCATTCTTCACACGGTTTCTTCACCCAAATCTATTCATAACTGCTCGAGATATCCTACAGACAGACTGACTGACTGACTGACTGACTGACTGACTGACTGACTGACAAAGATGCAAGGAAAGGATGAGGGAAACAAGGATTGAATTCAAGTAGCTGAGACACATCCCATTTGAAGGACTCAACACTAGAGCTAAGGTTTGCAATGGTCACACTGCTGCTTTCAATCTGACATAAGGAACAGAGATGTAAAGCCTTTCATATAGAAGGCTTTGGTAAACTGCTTGTTGCTGCATTATGGTCTTTCCCCCCCAGTCATTCATGTTCAATGAGAGGTGGTGCTAGAGTTGAATGGACTTGTTGTTGGTCCAACGGAATCCCTGAAGGTAAATGCAGGCTATGCATAATATGCAACATTAACCACCATCTGTGCCTGTGCTTTGAAATGTTCCCCCTTCTTGCCTTCGAAACAAGTGCATGCTCGGGATACACGGGAGGAAAACAATAACGGCGCGCGAGCACACGCACGCACGCACACACACACACACACACACACACACACACACACACACACACACACACACACACACACACACACACACACACACACACACACACACACACACACACACACACACACACACACACACACACACACACGCATGCATGGCATGAACAGAAAATAATTCCTGCCAGAAACGCCATCCTGCTTGTCATTTTGAATCTCCAAATTGAGCGTTCGTTTTGATCATTTTTTTGGTTTACAAGCAAATCCTTGCATGGGATTCATGAGGTCGTGTACACATACAGTAGGCGTGTGTTAGGTTTGTGTGTGTGCGTGTGCACAGTCGGTTGTAACAGTGGTTAAGTGTAAACAGCGCTGCATCCTGTTCCGAACAGACCGAGATTTGAACCCTGCTGATGAAGCACTGTGTTTGCCTAACCATGTGACCTGTGTGTGTGTGTGAGTGTGGGCAGGGTGCCCAGGCCTGTTTTGGTATGTGTGTGTTTCCTGTAATTATTTAATGCGGTGACTCGTAACGTCATACACACACCCACTCAAGCACAGACACACACATAGACACCCACACCCACACACACAATGTAAGGTCAAGTGCCACTGTAATAAAACCTAGTGTTTAGTACTCACCTCTAAACACCTGGCAGCTGTGTGTGTGTGTGTGTGTGTGTGTGTGTGTGTGTGTGTGTGTGTGTGTGTGTGTGTGTGTGTGTGTGTGTGTGTGTGTGTGTGTGTGTGTGTGTGTGTGTGTGTGTGTGTGTGTGTGTGTGTGTGTGTGTGTGTGTGTGTGTGTGTGTGTGTCCTTGCTGGCTGATAAATGACATCATTTTCAGCTAGAACTCTTCGATAAATACTTATCACGCACGCACACACTTTATCATGCATCTGTGGATCATCAGAACTCACCTTGGGAAATGACTTCATCTCGGCTCTCGTTCTCTCTCTCTCTTCTCTCTCTCTCTCTCTCTCTCTCTATAGATGACATATCGACAATTTAGAACAAAATCCGGAAGATTTCTCCCACAGGACTCTAACATGCCAGACACGCACGCACACACACACACACACACACACACACACATGGTAATATATTCTACAACCAAATGAAACATGCACACGCTGATCATCTGAATACATTACATCAGAATCCTTCCTTCTATCAGAATCATCTTTATTTTCACATCATAGGTTTACAGGTGTAAAGGACTCTTTGCTAGATTCATCATTTTTGTATCTAATCGTAAAGAAAAACACTTCAAGGAGATGCAAAAAAATCTAAGGTGTGTGTGTGTGTGAGTGCGTGCGTGTGTGCGTGCGTGTGCATAGCATAAACCAGCAGTACAGTATGTACAGTACATGAGGTTATAGATATTTGAGGTATGAGGTTATTAGACAGACACAAAGGTGGCATGTCGGTACAATCAATCATCAATATGGCCGTATATTGACAAATGTGTTCGTGGCCTTGTCCGTGGCAAATGTTTGATTTTCTTTATTTACACACCTGTAAAAAAGAAACACCTGTAATATTTGTATTTTGATCATATGACCTAATTACTGAATGACATTCAGTAATTCTCCAGGTAAAGTCTCCAGGTTTTCTTCAGAATATATATGACAAATAATTATTTACGACGACAAATATGGCATGTTGGGATTCCAACTAGTACTAGTGGTTCTCGAATGTTTAATTTGCAAGAACCCCCTTAACTCTGAGAGCGTATTTTTAGCGGAGTTTCTCCATCGGTTTTACGAAAAACGCGGCCGGTGTGCAACCACCTTTCCAGACATTCTATAGTCATTCAGGGCTAGCTCTTTAGTCGGTATAGGTCCACATAGCAGCAGATCATGTACATGAGATTAGAGTTTGGTTTCAACACAAACGAGCTTCATTGGCAACGCAAGTGTCAAAAACAGCACTGAAAGCAATTCAAAGCATTGCATGTATTGTACATGAAGAGAATACATGAGAATTATGACCCCGCCTTGGCGGGCTGCACCTATCAGGAGGAAATCTGCTGCCCATAAATCCTGTCCCAACACACAGAGAGAGAGAGAGAGAGAGTCTGACAAGTCACAGCATTGTTCTGCAGGGTGAATGTGAGGTTGGTGTGTGTGTGTGTGTGCATTTATATGGTGTGTTTATTCTATTATATGTTTATTATTTTATATTTTTACATCTGTCAATGTTTGGCATTGAATTGCTTTATAGTGTGCGCACACACACACACACACACACACACACACACACACACACACACACACACACACACACACACACACACACACACACACACATGCGCTACTGTCTGGACAGTATCCAATGTGATTGTATCTGTATTCAAAGGTGTAATGCAATCAAAACTACACTGTCGGCCAAATCCAAGTGTGCTCAGTTACCCTGTGCGCATGCAAGTGTGTGTGTGTGAAGTGTAGTGAGATGGGTGAGGCATTAAACATTAAGCTACAGTAAGTTTGCTGCCAATGCTCTCTCTGTGTGTGTGTGTGTGTGCGTGTGCGTGTGCGTGCGCGTGTGTGCATATGATTGTATGTGTATATGCGTGTGCACTCGTGCATGTTTATGCTTGTGTGCGCGCATGTGTGAGATAGTTACCAGATGTGGTAGTTAAAAACAGATGTAGGATCAGCTTCTGTGATGAAGTTATTAAACCTCTCTCTCACTCTCTTCGGTTCAGTAGCGTGGCGTGCTAGTAGCGCGGCGTGCTAGTAGGTTTACATGCTAGTAACGTGGTATGCTAGCTATGTGTGTGTGCTATAATGGAGGACATTATTGTATTATGTGGTTATATAGCTCTCATGCAGAGGAGAGCAGAGTAGCACACTAGCACAGTTGATGTTTTGTCAGGTTGTTTGTTATTCATGTGATTCATGTTATTCAAGTCCTCATTCTTCACACGGTTTCTTCACCCAAATCTATTCATAACTGCTCGAGATATCCTACAGACAGACTGACTGACTGACTGACTGACTGACTGACTGACTGACTGACAAAGATGCAAGGAAAGGATGAGGGAAACAAGGATTGAATTCAAGTAGCTGAGACACATCCCATTTGAAGGACTCAACACTAGAGCTAAGGTTTGCAATGGTCACACTGCTGCTTTCAATCTGACATAAGGAACAGAGATGTAAAGCCTTTCATATAGAAGGCTTTGGTAAACTGCTTGTTGCTGCATTATGGTCTTTCCCCCCCAGTCATTCATGTTCAATGAGAGGTGGTGCTAGAGTTGAATGGACTTGTTGTTGGTCCAACGGAATCCCTGAAGGTAAATGCAGGCTATGCATAATATGCAACATTAACCACCATCTGTGCCTGTGCTTTGAAATGTTCCCCCTTCTTGCCTTCGAAACAAGTGCATGCTCGGGATACACGGGAGGAAAACAATAACGGCGCGCGAGCACACGCACGCACGCACACACACACACACACACACACACACACACACACACACACACACACACACACACACACACACACACACACACACACACACACACACACACACACACACACACACACACACACACACACACGCATGCATGGCATGAACAGAAAATAATTCCTGCCAGAAACGCCATCCTGCTTGTCATTTTGAATCTCCAAATTGAGCGTTCGTTTTGATCATTTTTTTGGTTTACAAGCAAATCCTTGCATGGGATTCATGAGGTCGTGTACACATACAGTAGGCGTGTGTTAGGTTTGTGTGTGTGCGTGTGCACAGTCGGTTGTAACAGTGGTTAAGTGTAAACAGCGCTGCATCCTGTTCCGAACAGACCGAGATTTGAACCCTGCTGATGAAGCACTGTGTTTGCCTAACCATGTGACCTGTGTGTGTGTGTGAGTGTGGGCAGGGTGCCCAGGCCTGTTTTGGTATGTGTGTGTTTCCTGTAATTATTTAATGCGGTGACTCGTAACGTCATACACACACCCACTCAAGCACAGACACACACATAGACACCCACACCCACACACACAATGTAAGGTCAAGTGCCACTGTAATAAAACCTAGTGTTTAGTACTCACCTCTAAACACCTGGCAGCTGTGTGTGTGTGTGTGTGTGTGTGTGTGTGTGTGTGTGTGTGTGTGTGTGTGTGTGTGTGTGTGTGTGTGTGTGTGTGTGTGTGTGTGTGTGTGTGTGTGTGTGTGTGTGTGTGTGTGTGTGTGTGTGTGTGTGTGTGTCCTTGCTGGCTGATAAATGACATCATTTTCAGCTAGAACTCTTCGATAAATACTTATCACGCACGCACACACTTTATCATGCATCTGTGGATCATCAGAACTCACCTTGGGAAATGACTTCATCTCGGCTCTCGTTCTCTCTCTCTCTTCTCTCTCTCTCTCTCTCTCTCTCTATAGATGACATATCGACAATTTAGAACAAAATCCGGAAGATTTCTCCCACAGGACTCTAACATGCCAGACACGCACGCACACACACACACACACACACACACACACATGGTAATATATTCTACAACCAAATGAAACATGCACACGCTGATCATCTGAATACATTACATCAGAATCCTTCCTTCTATCAGAATCATCTTTATTTTCACATCATAGGTTTACAGGTGTAAAGGACTCTTTGCTAGATTCATCATTTTTGTATCTAATCGTAAAGAAAAACACTTCAAGGAGATGCAAAAAAATCTAAGGTGTGTGTGTGTGTGAGTGCGTGCGTGTGTGCGTGCGTGTGCATAGCATAAACCAGCAGTACAGTATGTACAGTACATGAGGTTATAGATATTTGAGGTATGAGGTTATTAGACAGACACAAAGGTGGCATGTCGGTACAATCAATCATCAATATGGCCGTATATTGACAAATGTGTTCGTGGCCTTGTCCGTGGCAAATGTTTGATTTTCTTTATTTACACACCTGTAAAAAAGAAACACCTGTAATATTTGTATTTTGATCATATGACCTAATTACTGAATGACATTCAGTAATTCTCCAGGTAAAGTCTCCAGGTTTTCTTCAGAATATATATGACAAATAATTATTTACGACGACAAATATGGCATGTTGGGATTCCAACTAGTACTAGTGGTTCTCGAATGTTTAATTTGCAAGAACCCCCTTAACTCTGAGAGCGTATTTTTAGCGGAGTTTCTCCATCGGTTTTACGAAAAACGCGGCCGGTGTGCAACCACCTTTCCAGACATTCTATAGTCATTCAGGGCTAGCTCTTTAGTCGGTATAGGTCCACATAGCAGCAGATCATGTACATGAGATTAGAGTTTGGTTTCAACACAAACGAGCTTCATTGGCAACGCAAGTGTCAAAAACAGCACTGAAAGCAATTCAAAGCATTGCATGTATTGTACATGAAGAGAATACACCGGTGTGTATGTAAAGCTGTCACATTGCAACTTTGGAAAACTGGCACAACACCACAAAATGTTCTTTTGCTGTTAGAAACATTATATTTTATGTATATATAGGCAAGGGTAGGTTAATCTTAAGGTCATTACACACTGGCGAATTAGCGACGCGAATTAAAAATTCGACACCGGAGCGAACACCGGAGCGAACAAATAAAGAGCGAAAACGGTCGCATTTTCGCACATTCGCACATTCGCCACTGCTGTGGAAGCTTGCATTGACTTCAATTGGTTTTAAAAAAAGGCGAATTATTCGCACGAATAATTCGCGTCGCTAATTCGCCAGTGTGTAATGACCTTTAGTCATCAAAGTTTTTCTTTTAAGTGAATTTTTTTTTAAATTATTTTATGATTTTTAAAACAAACAAAGCAACAAATCCAATAAATGCCATGAATTAGAAAATAATAATAATTAAGAAGTAGTGAAAATAGCTGATGTACAAGCTCTCTACTGTGCCGCGTACAGCAGTTCCATGCCCGAGGTCAACTTGGTACAGATATACAGGAAGGAATATACATCATGATTAGTACAGTAGTTATTATGTGGATTCCAGTCAGTCACACTGACCAGTAGTATCTGTGGTGCTGTGGGGACAATTATGTTCTGTCCCCGAGAATGTATGAACACTGTCTGTCTGTCTGTCTGTCTGTCTGTCTCTTTATCTCACTCTTTCTTTCTCTCTCTCTCTCATACTCCTCCTCACATGACCGTATTATTACAAAATACACATTTCAATAGATCAGCTGCTTGTGTGTGTGTGTGTGTGCGTGCGTGCGTGCGTGCGTGTGCGTGCGTGCACGTGCGTGCGTGCACGTGCGTGCAAGTGTGTATCTGTGTGTATCTTTGCCTGTTTCCAGGCCAGTCTAACCAGTGTTCCGAATTAGACTGGGTGTGGTGGGGGAACTGGCTTTCACATCTGGCTGGCTGACCACACACGCGCACACAAACACAAACACACACACACACACGTACACACGCCTGCACGTGTGCACACACACACACACACACACACACACACACACACACACACACACACACACACACACACACACACACACACACACACACACACACACACACACACACCCACACACACACACACAGTTTCTTTGTCTCATGTACTCTCCTTCACATGTACAGAAAGCGACACTATCTTTTCCTTCACTCCAGTTCTTCCTCTCTCTCTCTCTCTATCTCTCTCTCCTTCTCTCTCTCTCTCTCTCTCTCTCTGTCTCTCTTTCTCTCTCTCGATTGTTGAGTCATGCTTTTCTTCTCTGTTGGTGTTTGGGGTCTGTGGCACTGCAAAGGCTTCTGGGATACGTGACAGAGGAGCTCATGACAGAATGGAGGGATGATGAGAGACAGAGAGGGTGCTTACTGCTTATGTATAACTACCTTGCCAAATGTCCCCACAAGGATACCGCTAGTAGAATGTGAGAAATAGACATCCTGGTCCTCACAAGAGAAATGGTTGTTTTGTAGTTAAAATATATTTGCTGATTTGAACTTACAATTAGGAAAATATTCAGGTTAGGATCAGTCATTTAGATTAGTGGTTCTCAACCAGCGGTCCGGGGACCGCCAGTGGTCGCTGAGGGGGTTCCAGGTGGTCCCCAGCTATATGCTGGAGAGTTGGTAACCAAATGGACCCTTATAGATCTTGAACTATTGGGAGCATAAAATGAAACCAAATCCATTTGAGAGTTAAATTAATGTTAATCAACTGTATTACTTAATTTACAAGAAGTCTACACAATTAGAGAATGTAGAATAATTGTTATTTTGATCAATTTTTGCCTGTTATCTCTCCTATGGTACCACATCAATACAGCATGGAATTGTGGACACAATCTTATCTAATGACAAGTGTTGGGTCTGAGAGGCTAATTCTCATCAAATGGTGGTCCGTGGCTCAAATGCCCAATAAGTAATGGACCTTGAAATGAAAATGGGTTAAAACCACTGATGTAGAGGTTATGTGTAGGAGTTAGAGTGGATGGATTAACGTTCTCAGATTAGAGCATTTAAGTGGTCAAACTAGCAATATGTTTATGTTTAGAATAAAACCCTAATGGTCTGGGATAGTTCATAAAAAGCAACGGCTAAAGCTTCAATCTGTGATTTCTTCACCTGTTTGGCCGTAGGTAGAACAGGAACAATATGACTGGAACATCATTTCAATGGTTACAGCCCTGCCACACTGTCTCACAATACAAAATTACTAACAAAATTCAGTTGTGAGATTTTATTTTGCTTTAATCCATGTATACCTGATTTATACTTTGCCGATTTCCCTGCCATGGTTCTGCTTTAAATTTAATTTTCTTTCTCTTTTCAATGCCGTCTTAAAACTTGGATGTCCTCCCAAGTATATAGAAACGTGTGTGTGTGTGTGTGTGTGTGTGTGTGTGTGTGTGTGTGTGTGTGTGTGTGTGTGTGTGTGTGTGTGTGTGTGTGTGTGTGTGTGTGTGTGTGTGTGTGTGTGTGTGTGTGTGTGTGTGTGTGTGTCTGTGTCTGTGTCTGTGTCTGTGTGTGTTAGCAGGGGAGGAGAAATTGAGGATGGAGAGGTTTGAAAGGGATGCATAAAGATGGAGATGCTAGATGAGAGAGAGAGAGAGAATGGAAAGAGAGACATGGAGAGAGAGAACGGGAGGAAGAAGAGGAATGGAGGGAGGAAGAAAAGATGAGAGCAGCCATTTTGCTGGAAGCAGAATTGAGCTAATCCACCTGAAAGTAGGTCAGAGGGAGAGAGAGAGGGGGAGAGGGGAGACGGGGGTGAGAGAGAGAGGGGGGGAGATGGAGAGGGGAGAGAGAGAGAGAGGAGGGAGAGATAGAGAGAGAGAGGGGGAGAGGGGAGACGGGGGTGAGAGAGAGAGGGGGGGAGATGGAGAGGGGAGAGAGAGAGAGAGGAGGGAGAGATAGAGAGAGAGAGGGGGAGAGGGGAGACGGGGGTGAGAGAGAGAGAGAGAGAGAGAGAGAGAGAGAGAGAGGTGACATGGGTAGAGGGAGGGGTGAGACAGACTTATTTTTCTTCCGAGTGATTTGAGCAACCAAGCGAAAGATATGAAATGTGGCTCAGTGTGTGAGTGTCTGGGAAAGGGGTGATTGGTGTCAGGGTTTAGTGCTTGATATGGGGCTGTGTGTGTGTATGTGTGTGAGTTGATTGACATACAGTATGTGTTTTGGGTGTCTGGTTATTGTGTGTATTTGTTTTTTATATGAGTGCATGTGTGTGTGTTATATTTTATAATGTTCCCCAGTGAATCAATATTCCGCATTTATGTATGTGTTTATTACGGTACACACACATTGTGCATGGTAAAACATGTGAATATACACACACGTATTGTTGGGAAGTGGTTGCTAGTTGCTACTGCAATAGCGTCACCTACTGGTTGAATGTTAATAGTTGAATCTTACTGGTTGAATGTTAATGGTTGAATGTTAAAGGTTTAACTAGACTACATATATGGAGGCTATCACTTCCGGGTTAGCCGGATGAGGGCTCTTCTTCTTTGCTTTTCCGCGCATTTCACTGGCACCTGCCTCACCATCCTGCCTATGGTAACGGGGGGGAATGTGTTAATGATTGAATCTTAAGGCAGCTCCAGATGGTACAGACGGTCGGCTGGCGGCCAGTTTGAAAGCGTCGGGAGCTTCTCGGCAGGAGACTCCCGGCGACAAGCTCCCGTCACCAGAAAAACGACCAGGTCTATGAGAACAAACCCAAAAGAAACAACCAGTTTCACCACTTGAGACCTATTGCATCAGCTATTTTCAAATAGAATCGTGAAAGCAACTACACTTCAGAAATAAGCCAAAACTAAAGCAACTCGCAACTATGAATATGAAGCTGTGTTACAGGAAAACTAGCCCAAAGTCGCTTATAATAAGCAGAACTGGCAACACTGCAAACCAGCGTTACGGGCTAATTTGCATGGGGAAAAATGTTTCGTCGAACCGACTGGTATGTGCTGATTAAAAATGCTAGTCTGTTGCAATCTGACAGTTTTAAGTCTGAACAAGACTATTTGCTGTGGAGTCACTTTTACTGGTTGAATGTTAATGGTTGGTGTGTTGCTGTTCAGTAGTGACTAGGGAGGAACTGGGGGGGGGGGGGGGGGTGTGTGTGTGTGTGTGTGTGTGTGTGTGCGCACATCTGTTTGTGTCTGTGCGCACGCGTGCGTTTGTTCATTCGTGCATGTATGTCTGGGGAACAGGAAACATTTCTGAAAGGGTCACAATGACAGAGGGACAAAGGAGCTCTCTCACTGAGACACACACACACACACACACACACACACACACACACACACACACACACACACACACACACACACACACACACACACACACACAAGAAAGGTCTCCATTACCATATAGGTGTGTGTGTTGCTTCATGTTTCATCAGTCAGGATTGAATGACAATTTTCTACAGAAATCAATTCACTTTGATGCTGTCTGTCTGTCTGTCTGTCTGTCTGTCTGTCTGTCTGTCTGTCTGTCTGACTGTCTGTGTCTGCCCGTCTCTCTATCCTTTTGTCTAAATTAACTCATTGTCCTCCATTGACACATGATGCATGTCAATCCAACACACTGATCGCCATTGACGCATTTGGACGTATATTGGTGTTTTCAGAGTTTACGACAGAGGGCGCATTTCCAAGTGGGTTTAGCATAATGTTAGAGGATTTATAATCCTCAGGAGTAGAGTGGCCGGTAAAGTGGCGGATGGGAATCGTGAGGTTCCCACTTCGATCCCGGGCTTGCTCAGAGTTAGTGTTGAGGTGTTCTTGAGGAAGACGCTGAACCCCTAATTGCTACGGATGAGCAGGTTCGTGCCTTGTATGGTTTCCTCCGCCATCTGTGTAGGAATGTGTGGGTGAATGTAATCTATGTAACGTTCTTTGGATAAAAGCACTATATAAATGCACCATTTGCATTTACCATTTACTGCTTGTAAGCCAATAAGTATGTAGGTCGGAGAGGCTTATAATTGCCGGTATTTGCCAGATCGCAGGAGTCTATCCCAACTGAGCTACCCGGACACACTATACTGTATGTATGTACCTATATGTCAGGTATATGTTGAGGCAAATGCCTGCGCTGCTGAAAAGACACCATCATTTCGCATGGAGGACACAAGTGCAGAAACTATAGAGATCTTCACGGGTCTACCTGAAGCCAAAATACTTGGACCAGCGGGTCCGTGTTTTATTATGGTGAAGTTAACTGCGTCCGGGTCGGGTCACATTCTACTACATCGCGTCCCGGGTCTGTTTATCATTATTCGTAATGGCCATGAGAACCCAAGGAGAGCCCTACTCCTCTCTGAACCGGAGAGAAAGGCATGAGGCGCTGCATGATCATTAGCTTGAGCTATAGGATCATATTACTGCATTAAAAAAAAAAAGGTTAGCTACTCATGTGCAGCTAACCAGCTCAGCACCAGGTGTGCATCATGGAGTCCTTTCTTCATCTAGGTGAAAACATGCAATTGAATGTAATTGTCTCGTATTGTAGGCGGCTACGTAGCTCTGCTGTTTATTTTATTTTCCTACATTTAAAAAATATGTCTCGACCTGAATCGTTTGTGAACCGCTGCTGTAGTGTACCAGGAACAATACATGGTAGTGTACTAGGAAGAATACATGGTAGTGTACTAGGAAGAATACATGGTAGTGTACTAGGAAGAATACATGGTAGTGTACTAGGAAGAATACATGGTAGTGTACTAGGAAGAATACATGGTAGTGTACTAGGAAGAATACATGGTAGTGTACTAGGAAGAATACATGGTAGTGTACTAGGAAGAATACATGGTAGTGTACTAGGAAGAATACATGGTAGTGTACTAGGAAGAATACATGGTAGTGTACTAGGAAGAAAACGCTGTATTGTACCTGGGAAAGTGTTTAGTGGAGTACCAGGAGATACACTTGAAGATGAAAATATGTTTAGGGAGTCTGTCCACAATGTTTAAGAGAGTGAAGTATTTACTGTCTATTTACAACATTCCTCTCTCTGTCTCTCTCTCTCTCTCTCTCTCTCTCTCTCTCTCTCTCTCTCCTGCTTTCTGTCTGTGTAAGTTAAACAGTGTTAGACAGATACCAGGTCTGTACTATACCTATACAACAGCTGTATCTTTTACACATTACTGTGCGTGCGTGCGTGCGTGCGTGCGTGCGTGCGTGCGTGCGTGCGTGCGTGCGTGCGTGCGTGCGTGCGTGCGTGCGTGCGTGCGTGCGTGCGTGCGTGCGTGCATGCGTGTGCATGCGTGCATGTGTGTCCTAGATATAAAGGGATAGATAGTGCAGCATCACTGCAGGCAAAAACAAAATCTACACACACACACACACACACACACACACACACACACACACACACACACACACACACACAGGGAAGTGGATTAATTATTATTCTGTTTCCAAGGCGATGATGGAAGAATGCACAAATCTGTCAAATCCCTAAAGAGAGACCTTGTTGATGTTCTCTGTCTGTCTGTCTGTCTGTCTGTCTGTCTGTCTGTCTGTCTGTCTGTCTGTCTGTCTGTCTGTCTGTCTGTCTGTCTGTCTGTCTGTCTGTCTGTCTGTCTGTCTGTCTGTCTGTATCTCCATCTCTCATTCTCATTCTCTCTCTCGCGCGCGGGCGCGTGTGTGTGTGTGTGTGTGTGTGTGTGTACGTGCGCGTGTGAGCGAGCGAGCGTGAGCATGCCTCAAGCACTAATGCCATCAGTCAGTTGGTGGTCCCATCTTTGTCCTCTGTCTGTCTGTGTGTGTGTATGTGTGTGTGTGTGGGGGTGGGGGGGGGGGGCGTGGGGAAGCAACTAATGAGCTTAACTGCCCCTTTTCACCCTTAAGTACTATCTCCTCTCCGCTCCTCTCCTCTCCTCTCCCTCACTCCCGCAAGCGTTTCTGGTTGACTGAATAGTATTTAGTGTCTGAAGGAGATAAATAGATAGGACACACACACACACACACACACACACACACACACACACACACACACACACACACACACACACACACACTTGGGTGTGTCACTACTTAATCTTTGATTGTTTGCCCTGAATATCCAGATATTTGGATGGTTTTGGTTGGGGCAGTAATATTTGACCAAAGTACTTTTCCAACACGTACTGCAGAGTTCTGACAAATATCTGTAAAGCACTAAAATGCAGCCTGCAATCCATGCAGATTGATTAGCTATGTTATTTTTCTCACTATTTTACTCAC
>NC_136807.1:24953225-24973225 GCF_951216825.1 Electrona antarctica | reverse complement strand
TCACGGGTCGTTAGTTGTGGTGACTCAGCGACGGTCAGCTGTAACTTGTGACCGTGGTTAACAGGTTGGTGGAGATGGTGTAGAGAGGGGGGTGGAGCTCTCTGGTTGGCTAATTTGGTGGTTCTTCAACCTTTTCAGGTCCTGACCCGCCAAAATAATCCTATTTGTACTGCGGGACATTTTACATAGCAGGTTTTCACCTGTGGGCATATTCTCTCCTCCGCGTCATACCGTCATTGCCCATACCCTAGGTGGGTTCGGCAAAAGGGCCTTTCTGTGTGGAGTTTGCATGTTCTCCCCGTGTCTATATTGCCTTCCCCTGGCCGGCCGGGGCGCCTGATGGATGGGAAAGGAACTGGTTGGATAACTCGGAATGAAAAGATGTCGGCAGGGGCGAAAGAATGGATGAATGGATGTGTTAACATGTGTGATCTCCTGACTTAATTTCACTTGCAGTCTGTGGGAGTCTGGAGTCCTGGACCACTATATGACGATAAGGGTGTGTGTGTGTGTGTGTGTGTGTGTGTGTGTGTGTGTGTGTGTGTGTGTGTGTGTGTGTGTGTGTGTGTGTGTGTGTGTGTGTGTGTGTGTGTGTGTGTGTGTGTGTGTGTGTGTGTGTGTGTGTGTGTGTGTGTGTGTGTGTGTGTGTGTGTGTGTGTGTGTGTGTGTGTGTGTGTGTGTGAATTCATCATCAGAGCCATCAGACATGCTGTCAGGTTCTAAAGCAAGACCCTTAGCAGTCACTTCCTGTCTGGATGACCTCATTTCCTGTGTTTATACACCCTGAATGAAAACACTTACTGAAGACACACAGGCATGCGCGTACACACAAACACACACACACACACACACACACACACACACACACACACACACACACACACACACTGCAATGTTAGACAATGCCAGAGATTGATTCTGTTGATTAGCTGACACATTATCAATCACTTTGATTGATGTTGATCGGTTGTGATCGTAGGGACAGTTCCTGAATCAATCAGACACCAATCAATCAATCAGTCAATCAATGAAACAGAGTTGACATGAAGCAGTGTGTCAGTGCTAATCTATAAAAGCTAATAATAGCATATTGAACTGATGAAATCTTTATTGATAACAAACCATAAAATGACATAAATTGTCACACCATTATCAAAACGATAGACGCAATAAAGCCAGCGGCTTATTTACAATCCTTTTCAAAGGGCATGTTCACCAGACCAGTCTGGGGTTTTGGATCTTGGATGCCACAGAAAACTAGCGGCAACACAGTTTAGCTTTAGTTTAGTTAATTAGCACATGGTATTATAACATATAGAAAGTACATATCACACTACAGAGGGATGGAGCTCGATAACCGATACCCCAAAAAAATCTGAAAACAAGCTTATTGAGTACCCGTTATCAATAAGCTTTGGGCTTATCAAGCCTGTTATCGAGCATAGCGGCCCATATGACGTCATGTTTAAACAATCAAGACAAGAGGCGATCAAGCTAATCGCCCACGCTGGCACAAACATGTCTAAGTGTATTGATACCTGCCAACCAGCGCAGCCCGAGTAAACAACAATACGCTTTTGGGGCAGTATTATGAGTGTCTTAAGTACCAGGTCTTATGACTTAACTTAAGACCTGGAGGCGTGGTCAATGCTGTTTGGCCACTCAGAATAGCCAAATGGCATTGATCACGCCTCCAGGTCTTAAGTTAACAGCTTCCGCGCCATTGCCGACGATTAAAGTCAATTGAAGCTTAATTTTGATACTGGCGCTTAACGCCATTGCCGACGGCCTCCGGCAATTGAGCTTTTATAGCGCGTTCGATTGCTCGAGCCAAAATGCTACTCACGTTAGCCGGTTAGCTAGCTGTGTTGTTAGCACAGCATTGGATCGCCCATCTTAGATCGTCGTTGCCATAAGCATCCATTCTATCCATTTCTTTCAATCGCCTGTAACTCCTATTCCTTGTCCCAGATGGCATTTTTGGTCAAAACAGCGTTTCTTTGACGGCACAGAGCTGACAATCTAGAGCTCTCCGGAGCTCCGGCCTGGATTCAAATTGTAAACAAGGCCCATCCAGCTGTGTGAAAACTCCTAACGTAGGACTACCGGTTGTGGACCGGAAATGGCGGATTTTCAAAATAAGAGCTCAAATTAAAAAAATGCTGGCGTGAATTAGATCCTAATTTTTCAATAAATGATAGCGGTCTAAGTGTTAAGTAATAAGACCTGGTACTTAAGACACACATAATACTGCCCTTAAAGTCACTGTCTGTAGCGATGCGATCCGTTTTCATATCAATAAACTTCGTCTTTTGGATCAAACTTCGTCTGGGGCGTTACTAATAGAAAGGACAAAGAACTTCGTCCTGGGCGATGGGGGTGTTAATATAAATCAATGACTCCAATTCTAACCAAAGATTGTGTTTTTGACGGCCCATCGCGGTCCCGTCGCGTTAGAAGTAATCATACCTCCGGTGGTTGTCGATCCTCCTGCGGGTCTTTTGGCTACATGCTATTATATCTAGCACAAACCAAGATGGCACCTTGAAATGGGCTCTGAAGCTGCAAATTGCTGGGTGTACGGATTTAATTCCAAATACCCCTGGGCGATCAGAGCTCCAGTACATCTCTCTTTCATGTCATTTATGACTGGGCCCACATTAAACTAGACTTCTCACCCCCAAAAAAGAAAACGAAAATCTGCGTTTTCAAGATGTTTTGGCCATACGCCCACAAATCAGCAAATTTCTTCAAAACAACTCTGTGGTGAACAGTTCTATTATACTCTGTGGTGACGTGTTGTTGTGAGCTTGTAGATCTGTTTTCAGCACGTGAAGTATAAATCAAGATGTAACATTCCAACAAGGGCGAATGATGAGCATAAAATGACTCAACACAGCTTCCTGAAGAAAACTTGCACGTGCACAACATGTGGGCACACGCACGCACACACGCACGCACACACACACACACACACACACACACACACAGAACAGACAGTTTTGTAGATCTCTCGGTTGAGAGGTTAAAGTTCGCAGGTCACATAGTCATATACCACCTCAGGCCGTGTGTGTGTGTGCGTGCGTGCGTGCGTGTCAGAGAGGTTAGCAGTTAATGTCAGTGAGACAGCCCCAGGCTAGACAGCATAGAAGCTGTGCATGTGTGCGTGCATGTGTGCATTTGCGCATTCGCATGTGTGTGTGTGCAAGCTGGTGTAGAACAAAGCAGGTGTTGTGGTGGGTTTGATTGGGGGGTTTAGGGTCAGATCACACTTCCTCTGTCACTCCATTCTCTTTCTATTCTCCTTTATTGCTCACATCCTCTTTCCATTCATCCTCTCCTCTTATTGGCTCCTCTGTCATCTCGTCTTTCAGTAGTTCTCTTCTCCTGTGGTAATCTTGGTGAAGGGAAGTAATATTAGCGTCCCTATTCTTGCCGAAAATGGCCAATCTACAAGCTCCATTGGCTATTTTCGGTGAAGATATTTGGTGTAGAGGGGGGAAAAAAGGTTATGGACCTAGTACAGACCCCTGCGGGACCCCACGGGTCAACTAAGTGTAGGCCTACAGGGTTTAAGTAGTTAATGTTTATCAGCAGAGTGATTGACATGTTTCTTAGGTAATAATTCTTGGGGGAATTTCTTTAGAGAGAGAGAGAGAGAGAGAGAGAATAACATATACTCCATCACGTGATGGTGTCGCATGCCGAGAATAGCAAATCTACAAGCTAAGGACGTGCCACGGACGCGCTGCGATCTGAGCTTGCAGATCTGCCATTCTCTGCAACAAAGCCTGATTCTCTTCGCTTCACTTGCCGGCGTCTCCCTCGGGAGCGTCTCACCAGCCTAAAAAAACACAGGACGTTGAATGAACTCAAAAACCAGCAGCACCTCAAAAACAACAGGTTTGGGGTGGGGGGGGGGGGGATTTCATTGGGATTTGATCACACGCAACTGGCACCAGTTCTTCAATGTTTGTCAACAAATAATTAGTCCATGTGGGGCTGGCATCCAGAGACTATGGCTATATGGGGGTCCTCACCACAGAAAACACTTTATGATCACAGGATTCTTTTTTTATGAAATGTTGGGGAGGGGGTTGGGGGGATGGGGGGGGGGGGGGGGGGGGGGGTTGGTGAGATCTCAGCGCCGACGCAAGCTCATTAGCTAACGATAGATGGTTAGCGTCTGCATGGAACTGTGTGTGTGAGTAGTTAAAGGCAGTGCGTGTGTATGTGTGTTTACCACAGAGTTTACCACCTCCAGTGTTGCGAGGCCAGACCGTCGTTTCTAATTAACCCTGGCTGCTTAACGAGCCCGCCAGCCAATTAACACACTGACCATGTCTGACTGTCCTCACTGACCCCTCTCTCTCTCTCTCGCTCTCTCTCTCTGTCTCTGTCTCTGTCTCTCTTCCTCCACCCCTCCATCGTCTAACATTCGTCTCCAATCCATTCTGTCCTTCGTCGTCACTCCTCTCTTTGTGTCTAGTTTTTCTAGGTCACACAGAGGGAGGGTGGGGGGTAGAGGGAGGGTGGGGGGTAGAGGGAGTGTTCAGAATGGGTAGCAGGAGAGAGAGAGAGAGTGTTTTGGGACATTTGGGGGGGGATGCTTTCTGCCCACAAAGCATCCGTAATGTTTTTACATAACACCCCCCTCAGAGAACAGTTTCTTCTCTAACACAGTCGTTCTCAAACTTTCCTTTTCATTTAAACTCTGAGAGTGTAACAAATGGAACCAAATGGATCCGTACGGGTCCATTTGGTTCCATTTGTTTCACTCTCAGAGTTACAGACATGGAAGGGTCTGAGGCATCCCCGGACAGACCCGCTGCTCCAACAGAACTCCATACGTAATATTGTCAGCGTTGTGCATTGAAACCTGAAAACTAACCTAAAAAAACCTGTTTTTGTTTCAGATCCGTGTCGACGGGATCCCTCCCGCTACCCAGAGTGCTTTGCTGTATGAGACGGTGACCGTGGTGGAGGGGAAGCCCATCCTCCGAGACATGGTGTTCAGTCCTGACCACCAGTACATCTACCTCCTGAGTAATAAACAGGTAGACGGCGCACACATGCACATGCACATGCACATGCACATGCACATGCACATGCACATGCACATGCACATGCACATGCACATGCACATGCACATGCACATGGCACACGCACACTCTCTCTCTCTCTACAAACATGATAATTGTAATATACGATCATAAAATAACGTAACCAATTTATATGATCATGGTATCAATACTGTACTTATGACAGTGGAATTATTGTAACTCTATTCAACCTTTATTTAAAACATTGAGGGAGACCCTCATTTATGCAGAGATTACACATAATGGAGAAAGACAATATGTTGACAATCAGTTAAATCAGTTGCATACAGGTAATTACAGGAATTCCTAAAATGGCCAATAGATGCTAGGATATTTAATTTAAGATATTCTATATAACATAATAATAATGGTATAATGGCTAAAAGTGCAGTACAGTACTGAAAAATAGAAAGAGAGAAAAACATCAGTAAGAAGCAATATATTTAAAAAATCACACCCGTGTGAAGTGAGGGGCGCTCGTATCATCTTACAACATCGAGGAGGGAATTCGGTATAGCTTGGAGCAGCTATAAGTGTTACTTTCTAACTCATGTTGCTATGATTAGGTGATGTAATGATGATGTAAAACAAACGGTGTCAAAACAAACATTAAATTCTCTTCATTGTTAATGGCATTTAATGTTTGTGTTAGGGACAAGATGACGTAAACTTTCCCTTCATTAGGCTAGGCTAGTGCCCCTCAAAAACAAATCACTCTTGTGTGACGTGAGGGGCGCCCCCTGTGGTTGCCACATGACATCACAGGGGGCATTCATTCATTGCAGATTCACTGCCACTATACGCTACGAGACATGAATGCAGTGTGTTATTGTATCAAATAAAATGAAACCAGTCACAGGATGTATTTATATCAGCCACATGGTGATGGTTTTCAGCGAAAGCGTTTCATATTGATATAAAGCGATACAAATGCGATATCAAACGGGTTTAATTAGAAAGACGCAATATCAAGTCTTTGGGCAGTCAATGTTAAATATGCCATATTTCATATGGCAGCCAAGTCCATAGACTTGGCTGCCATATGAAAATAAAGCTTATAGCTTGTTTCCATTGCGGTGAATGTAAGAAGTGGGGGGTCCTTGATGGAGTTCCAGGGGGTCCCCAGCTAAATGATGGGTAGTTAGGAACCAAATGGACCCTAACGGGTCGGGGTAGACATACACACACACACATTGGAGCGGTTGGCACTGCTCAAAGAATTTCTCGTGTGGGGTCCCTGGGGTATCTTTTCAAATAGGGGTCCTTGACATGAAAACGTTTGAGAACCGCTGTTATGAAGTGCAGAATGTGCTTGTGTGTCCAAAGTAAGGCTGCACAATATTAGAAAAGTATGCAATATTCGATAACGTTGTTGAATACCTCGATAATGATATGACTCGCAAAGTACAAAACAATTGCAGTACAGTATTATAGTTTTAATGTCTTTTTGCTTCAGGTTAAGGTTTAGCAAACTAAAGAGATATTAATCCAATATGTAAAACAAATATCTAGACAATAAAATTCCTCTGAACTTTAACTTTCAGTTGCATTATTGTACTACCTAAATGCAATAATAATATTTGGCCTGATAGAATTGTCCTTTTGGATTTGGGGAGAAGTTTCATGAGTGGCTACTGTGGGAAGTACTTGATAGAAACAGAACATGTTCAGTTGAGAGGGGCGGGGAGGAGCAGCTGGGCTCAACTTGATTTGTACAGTACTTCGATCTCCACATGCTTTGCAGATGGGATTGCTCAATCAGCAACATGATGTAATAATTATAATAATGATGATACCTCGATGAAGTTACATTTTCGATATGTCTTACACTTACAGCATTAGTCCAAAGGCACACATGAAGAGGTCTCTGAGGTGATGCGTGGAGCTAAGACTGGTGTGATGGGCGCTTGCCCGCCGCCTTCCACTTCTTTTCAGTATCCTAGCAGCAGAATTTCCAATCAGTTGGAGACTCTAATGGGGGAGCCCAGCAAATAGTGCATTGCAGTAGTCAGTTTTTCAGTATCCTGCTGAGATAAAACGTGACTGCAACAATGTTTCTGAGATGAAAGAAGGGCTGTCTTGGTCACCTTGTTAATGTGGGAGTTAAAGCTGATCAGATCAGAGTGTAAGATGACACCTCTGACTTAATGAGGGGAGCTAGAGCAGGCTTTCTCAAAGTCGGTGCCGTGACACAAGTCCAGGGGTGACACAGAATACTTTGATAATATCTGGAATACATCAAAAAATAGCAGATCCAGTACAAGCTCACAATGCGACGCGTTGTGAGCTTGTAGACCGGCTATTCTTGGTTAAAGAGTGTGTGTGTCGACATCGTGCGTCCCCCCCCCCCCCCAGAATAGGGATGCTGGGGTTGAACGGCAAGCAAATCTGTCCTAAGTTTTCCTCGTGCCTCTTAGTATGTAAGATACCGTAAGATACCGTAATATGACCTTACGGTTCTAAAGAAATTCAGGAGCCCCGTGAATGATTAAGTTATATAGTTATATACAGTAACTATGAAACTACAGTAACTACTACTATACTACTATATAAGTACAGTATAACTATATAACTACTGTATATGATCATGACAATACTGTAACTAATTGGTCATAGCCAAGAAGTGAGAGAGTCAGAGAGACAGTTGTGTTAAGATGCAGTTTGCATTCTACTGCAACAACACTGTCCCAGTTAAAAAATGTGTTTTCTGCATGACACAGTATGAGAGACGCACGCACGCACGCACGCACGCACGCACGCACGCACACTACGTGGGGTAAATCGTTTCAAAATTCATACACTGCGGTACATCAAACATGTGACTTTCTGCCTGCAGAGTAGTGTTGATTTTGACAGCAAATTTGCAGTTTAGTCATAGTCATAGTCTTTGGAATGAAACTTAATTTAGTTTTAGTCATATTTTTGTCATCTGAAATGTTTTAGTGTGTCTAGTGTCTAGTTTTAGTAGACTAAATATCATGAGATTTTAGTCAAGTAAATCTACAGTTGATTGTGTCGACTAAAATGTGTTTTGGCGGTTGATGCTTGATGGTGTCGTAGTGGCAGATTTTACACTTCTGTTGTATTCTGAAAATACAAGCTTGACGCGTTGTGAGCTTGTAGATCGGCTATTTTCAGAATCCAACCTAGCATAAAACTGGATCTCTTCTTATAGTTCCTCCCTAAACATTTTAGTCTAGTTTTTATTTGACGAAATTGGCAAAATATTTAGTCTTATTTTTTTTATTTAGTTTTTTTATTTAGTTTTTGTTTAGTTTTCGTCAGTGAAAAAGGGTAGTCGACGAACATTTTTTGTCATAGTTGTAGTTGACAAAATCAACACTACTGCAGAGCCACCTCATATTCCCTTACACATGGCAAGTGATCGGAGACAATAGTTACCAAATCAAACGTAGCGTAATCACTGAAAACGATTCTGATTACCATTGAACCGAGGTTCAGATTACGGGAGAGCTGGGTTGACGAGGAGTTGATGAGCACCTCTTAGACTGATTGCTTTATTGTTAACGGTTGGTGAAACTCAGATCCTGAAATATATCATTCATATATTCTGGGTAGTTTGAACTTGCTTCGTAGTGCAGCCCCATAATCTTTTATCAGGTCATGTTTTATTGGGGTTGAGTTGCACTGTACTTGGTGCATTCTTTTTCCATCTCTTTGCCAAAAATAGCAGATCTACATGCTTGTAGATTGACTTTTTGGGGGAAATGTTCACACCAAAATAGGGGTGCTGGGGTTCAAAGTAACTTGTAACTAAAGCCTTCAAATATCTGTATTGGAGTAAAAAGTACAGTATTTGCCTCTGAGATGGATGTAACTATAATGATCATGACAATACATTTAACTGTATATGATCAGACAACTATAAATGAAGCCGATTGAAGTAAGAGACAGTTGCGTTGATCTGTATTCTACTGCGACAGCACTGTCCCAGTTAACTATCTCTCTCGCTCTCTCTCTCACACATACACACACACACACACACACACAAAAGCACACGTGCACGCATGCATTCACACTGCCATAATCCTCATTTCTCTCTCTTTTGTCTTTACTCCCGCTCTCTCTCTGAATCCCTTTTCTTGCGCACACACACACGCACACACACGCACACACACACACACACACACACACACACACACACACACACACACACACACACACACACACACACACACACACACACACATCTGTTGTTTTAACATCTGCAGAGTGGAAGCTGCAAATGAATGTAACTCAGCTGGATGAATGATGCTCTGTGTGTGTGTGTGTGTGTGTGTGTGCGTGTGTGGGTGCGTGTGTGCGTGCATGCGTCTGTGCGTGCGTGCGTGCGTGTGTGTCTTGTGAGACTTCTCTTAAACTCTTATTAGACCTTTGAGAGGAAAGCGTTTTGTTCAAAAACGTTTAGTTCCTGTGCAGCTGACTACACTTACAAACTTACAAACACACAGCAGGCAGGATATGAAGTGATGCTAATCATGTATTGAGCTGTAGAAGAGTTATGTTAAAGCAACATTTTATTATTGTAATATAATAGAAATATAACACGTGTCATGCCTCATGATTGCTGTTGATTGATGAATGAATTTATTGAAGATGCACAGGTGTGCATATGTGTGTGTGCTTGTGTGTGAGGAGCTGAAAGTGAGAGATTTTTGTTCTACTTTAGCAAAACAAAAGTGGATTCATTTCACTGCAGTATTTCATAAATATACTGACGCACGCACGTACACACGCACGCACGCTTGCATGCACGCATGCACGCACACACACATGCATGCACGCACACACGCTCGCACACAGTGTTGACAGAATGACAGAATCTGAACTCTGTCAGAGGCAAGTTGAATAATTAATATTCAGCTAATCAATATTAACTGACATAATCTACACACACACACACACACACACACACATACACACACATACACACACACATAGAGCGTGTGTGCGCTGCCTCTCATCCATTTCATTTAAATTGATTTTGTTGGTCTGTAAGTTGACAACGATGTCGCTAATGCCTTCACAGTCAAGACTCACGATCAATATTTTGATGTGTGTGTGTGTGTGTGTGTGTGTGTGTGTGTGTGTGTGTGTGTGTGTGTGTGCGTGTGCGTGTGCGTGTGCGCGTACAGGTAACCAGACTCCCAGTGGAGAGTTGTGAGCAGTACACCAGCTGTAGCAGTTGTCTGGGGTCCGGAGACCCCCACTGTGGATGGTGTGTTCTCCATTACAAGTAAGTTCAGCTCATTTACATGCATTTACATGCAGAACACACTAAACATGACATCTCATCATATCACATGCTGTACACATTGTTTCCATTAGCCGCTACTTAGACGCCATGCTAGTGAACGACTAGAATTTCAATTGGCCATTAAATATAAATATTGATGGCCATCTCAGTCAATAAAAAAACACTATTACGCTATTGAATAAACAGACAACATAACAATTAAAAAATGTGCAGAACAATTAAACATTTCAAATCCTATTTCAAGTTGTTTATGAACATACATTGACCTGTGAATTTGTGAAAGTAGGCGACTTAACACTAGTGATTAAGTTAGTTGTGCACTGTGTTGCACCACAACAATGGCAGATCTACAAGATGTGACACATCGTGAGCTCGTAAATCAGCCAGTGTTTGATGCGCCCAGAGTGCAACCAAGTAGAAATCAGCCTTTACTGAATGTATAGACCAGTGGTTTTCAACCCTTTTCATGTCAAGGGACCATTATTTATTCAGCATTTGAGCCACTGACCACCAGATTTAGCCTCTCAGATCCAAAACTAAAGAATATGTTGTTGTCTTTGGATACGATTTTGTCCACAATTCCATACTGTATTGATGTTGGTACCATTAGGAGAGGCAAACGTTGATCAAAATAACAATTCTTCTACATCCTCTTATCGTGTAGACTTCTTGTATTTTAAGTAATGCAGATGTTTAACAATAATGTAACTCTTGAGAGCGTAAAATAAAACCATCATCATTTAGCTGGGGACCACCTGGAACCCCCTTCATTTAGCTGGGGACCTGGAACCCCCTTCATTTAGCTGGGGACCACCTGGAACCCCCTTCATTTAGCTGGGGACCTGGAACCCCCTTCATTTAGCTGGGGACCTGGAACCCCCTTCATTTAGCTGGGGACCACCTGGAACCCCCTTCATTTAGCTGGGGACCTGGAACCCCCTTCATTTAGCTGGGGACCACCTGGAACCCCCTTCATTTAGCTGGGGACCACCTGGAACCCCCTTCATTTAGCTGGGGACCACCTGGAACCCCCTTCATTTAGCTGGGGACCACCTGGAACCCCCTTCATTTAGCTGGGGACCACCTGGAACCCCCTTCATTTAGCTGGGGACCACCTGGAACCCCCTTCGGGGCCACTGGTGGTCCCCGGACCACTGGTTGAAAACCACTGGTATAGACAAATCCATGGAGCAGTGCCCCCTGTAGGCCAGGTGTAGGCAATCAGTGGCGCGGTGTTACAGGAGCGATCGTTCCGACGGCGATAACGCACGAAAAACTGTCCTGAACCAATCAAATAACCAATATAGCGTGTAGATCTCAACCAATAAAAGTGTTTGGGTCCGCGAAACCTCGCTCAAATAGAGACTGCGAGCGAATATAGGAGGGGTGGACGACGTCGCTGCACGCTGCGTTGTCGAACATGGTACGTCAGGGCAGTATCATTGAAAAACATGTATTACTAATGAGATTTCGTAGTTCGCTCGATCGCATCGCTGGCAGTGCGGATGGAGTGTAAAGCTGTGCTTAATAGTCCGGCAGCCGAGGTGGACGGGGGGGAAATTTGGTATATAGGCCTAGTCTTTTTTTATTGGCCTAAAATATTGTCTATTGTATACATTCATGAATCCACTTGCTGACCGGCTGTCGGTATTGGGCAATGTATTGTATAGGGGTTTCTTGTGACCCTACCATTAACATCCTAGCAGGCAAAACTGTAAAAAATGTCAAACTTTCCTTTTGCTTTAAGTAGCATGTGACATGTCAAACTAGGGGGTTTTCATGATTCTGAATCGATTCCAAGCATTAGTTTTTCACAAAATACACTCCTTGGGCGAAAAACGGGGCAGCACACCTAAACCTAACCTTAACCCATGTCTAACCAATGACTAGTCTAAACTAAGTATGCACCCCGTCATGACAAAAAAAATTCGGCACATTTGGGAAAGTGGCTATGGCTGCTTTTAGACCAAGGAGTGTATTTTGTGCAAAACTGATGCTTGGAATGGATTCAGAATCATGACAACCCCCTAGTTTGACATGTCACATGCTACTTAAAGCAAAAGGAAAGTTTGACATTTTTGCCAGCCATAGGATGTTAATGTTAGGATCACAAGAAACCCCTATAAAAAAAATTGCCCAATACCGACAGCCGGTCAGCAAGTAGATTCATGAATGTATGTATATAGACAATATTTTAGGCCAATAAAAAAAGACTATATACCAAATGTCCCACTTTAAGCAGAAGAAGCCTGTCGGCTGCCAGACTATAATGGTACACCTCAGCTATGGCCACGCCCAGGGCAGCCCTCTGTGGATTTGCCCTCCAGTGACACAAGAATAACACACTGAGCTTTGTCATGCGGTACATGCGCTCATATTATAGTCTATGTCTCATGATGCAAAATGACATCAGTCCTCATCAATTTGTTATATCGACCCGGTTGCCATTTTCTGTAAAATGACCTCACTCTGTCTACTGTAATATTCTACACCCAGTAGCTATGAAATACCACAGCCTGTACTGTACTGTACTGTACTGTACTGTACTGTACTGTACTGTACTGTACTGTACTGTACTGTACTGTACTGTACTGTACTGTACTGTATGGAGCAGCGGTTCCCAAACCTTTCAGGTCGACACCCCAAAGAGAGATCTGACGTTTGCCTGGGACCAAAACTAGTGAAAATATCAGATCTATAAGCGTAGATCGGTTTGTAGGGCTTGTAGATTGTTTATTAACTACTTAATTATTATTTTTTTAATTTATGGAATTTCTTAGATTTCGTTTGTTTTTCAAATGTATATAATTATTCTAATGATTTTGTAGTAAACTATATATACTATATGTATTTGTCGTGACCCATAGAAATTGGTCTGTGATCCACAAATGGGTCCCGACCCACTGTTTGGGAAACAGTGGTATAGAGTATAGACCACACCCTGTAGCTATGAAATACGCCATATACTATATAGTACTATACTGTATAGACTTAGTCTCGTGAACGGAAGTTCTAAAAATTATCAAGCTATAAAGCGAACGTGACGCCTCCTACTGTTTTGTCTTTACGTTCGCACAAATTTTTCCTAATAATACAAATAAAATCTAAGTATATAGAGTTTGCTGCTTGGCAGAAATGGAAATTCAAAAATAAAATGTATTTTGTATAGATATTTAAAAATATATTCTTTTGAACGGAAATGCCGAACAGATGGCAGCTTCCTGTCTGGGCTTTCGGGCGGTGTAGTTCCAGACTCTATATAGCATAATAGGAGATTGTGGAATGGTTGTCTGGCTACACAAGACTAATATAGACCACACCCTGTACTTATGTTATACCACGTTGTCTTTGAGACTGCACCTGCATTTGGGGGCAGAGTGCAACATTGGTGCAAACGACACATCAGCACTGACTTGGTGAGATGGACAGCAGTGATAGTTTTCTGTCCAAAAAAACTATGGTTAAGTATCATAGTTCACTTTTTTTTCCACTTCCCGAGTCATAAAAAAGAGCCGAATCCACACAAAAAGCACCTTTCTTTTTCACCTCCAACACCTAAAACAACACTAAAGCCTGAAGCTATGAGTATACTCCTGCTGCATCTTGTGAAATACCCAAAAAATACCGCTTTGTACTAGTCTACAAGGACACAACCCTGTTCATCGTGGCTGCTAATGATGATGTCATCGTTCAGGCCCTTAAAGTTGAAGTCATCTGTGCACAGGGACGACTGACATAATCTCTAATGAGTTTGTGTAGAATGGAAGTGCGTGTACGTGCATGTGTGTGTATGTATGCATGTATGTATGTGTGTTCACATGCGTGCGTGCACGAGTGCGTGCGTGTGTGTGTCTCGGTGGAGAGCGCAGCAGGTGTCTGCTAGAACAGATGTTATGTTTCCTGTTGACCTCTGGCCTTGGCTGTGAGCCAATCAGGAGAGAGACAGAGAGAGAGAGCGAGCGAGAGGGAGAAAAACAGAGGGGGTCATTGAGTAAACCTGAGATCAAATATCCTCTTTCTCTCTCTCTCTCTCTCTCTCTCTCTCTCTCTCTCTCTCTCTCTCTCTCAGGTATGTTTGGTTCTAGTCCCCAAGGGCTGTTTAGCCTCTGGCTACACACACACACACACACACACACACACAACACACAACACACAACACACACACAGGACACACACACATTAAGGGAGATAGAGAATACAGTGCCTTGTGTCCATGGTAACAGATGGATGGATGAGAACTAAAGTGTACTCACATAGAACATTGTAAAAAGAAAAATACACAAATACACACATATATATATAAAATGCTATTATTAAAGTACTAGAACCTCGTGGGCCTACGGCATGCTCAGATTTAACAGTGTTAGACCTGAGTGTTATACCGTGTGTCCGAGTGAGAGACACACACAAAGCGTACAAAGTCAGACAGCGATAGTCTCAGACCCACAAACAAAACGCATTGAAAATGAAGAGGTGAAGTCAGTGACGTATCACCCCCACAAAGCACAGGCATGTACGGCACTTGTGGCCACCAGAACTGTGCACAAAGCTGGGATAAAATTAGCATTGTGCTTATTTGCATTGTGGCCGTGGGATTCTCTCAAACATAATAATGGATAGACAGCCAAGACTAGAGTAGAAAAGCTAATGAAAGGACAAGAGACAAAAAGACAGGAGGGAGAGGAAATGTAGTGTCTTTAGTCAGATAGTTTCCATGTTCTATTGACTGTAACAGAATGCTACTGTATACATACATCAATTGCGTGTGTGTGTGTGTGTGTGTGTGTGGGTGTGGGTGTGGGTGTGGGTGGGGTGGGTGGGTCGGGTGGGCGGGCAGATGCACGTGTGTGCGCGCGCGCGCATGTGTGGTTGCTCCCAGGAGGGCTCATTAATGTTTCTATTAACGGCACACACACACACACACTGTACAGTGATCAGTACTGTGATGTGTATGGTTACAGTAGAGAGATGGGTGATTAGTAAAGCTCTAATCCGTAATGTGTCTGTCCGTTGTCTCTCTCTGGCGCAATTTTGCATGAACTACAATAAACGCAGTGTGTTTTACATACAGTAAACTTCACCATTGGTGGAAAAATACCTACAATTTTTTACTTAAGTAAAAGCATCAATGCTGCAATGCAGAAATACTCTGTTATAAAAGTCCAGAATTCAAAATGTACTTGAGTAAAAAGTACTCAATATGCAGAATGTACCATTTCATGTTTGCAAATGTATAACAATCTTTTGAGAATAGCAGATCTACAAACTCACGTGTGACAAACTCATGTGTCACATCGAGACGCATTGTGAGCTTTTAGATCAGTTATTTTCAAATTGCCGAAATATATATACGGCAGTATATAAGTGGGTAATGTGTGTTTTGTAGTGGAGTAAAATTACAATATCTTTATCTGAGATGTAGTAGAGTAGAAGTAATAGTATTTGAAGATGGGAAATACTTAAGTAAAGTAAGGAATTTCTTATTGTTGTTATACATGGTATTAAGATGACACTAAAGCCGGAGTTAAACTTGGTTGTGCTGTGCATCCTAGTATTGAATCGATTTGGTAGTGATTGTTATGGTTTTATCGATTCTGATTCTAATTCTGCTTATTGGCCCCTTCCGGTTCTTATATCGGTTCACCATTTACGTTACACAATTGATAAAAAACAAAGGTCATTATGTTAAAGAACAAATATAGTCATTCTTTTTAAGTTTTAACTGCCATACTACTAGCATCTGAGAGAGCCTATGCAACATTTTAGTCCTGAAAATACCGGTGTTTAACTCAACCAGACACAATCTATTGTATAATAGAAAATTATAGATTTTCAATAAATGTCATCTGAAAATCTAACATTTTCATAAATTACAAACAAAATCAAATATCTTTTCACTGAAATATAATTCAAATAATATGTATCAAAGATCAATGGAGAAAACAGAATTACACATTCCAACCCTAATCATGTCTTGCACCAAGTGTAGTAGATCTACAAGTTCACAACACGTGAGCTTTTCAATTGGCCTATTTTCAGTGTGAGACAGTGGCATGCCGCTGAGTATAAATTAGTCGTATTACACTCACAAACAGGCACGCATGCAAGCATTCGTGCTTGCATGTGCGCGTGTGCGTCACACATGTGACACGCACACACACTCGCTATTTTTGTCCCACATCCTCCCAACTCCTCTCCTCTCCATCTGTGTTTAATTAGAAGTAAACAAATCATTAACAATGTCTAGTTGTCCTCTGAGACAAACTTAAACAAACAAGTACATTCACGTACACTAAAACAAACATACACGCACTAACGCACGCCCGCACGCCCGCCAGCTGTCATGTGTATCATAGTTGGATTTCAGTCGTGTTTGACCTTTGACCTTGGGATGTTGTCGCTGTCAGGTGCTCCAGACAGGAAGCTTGTGACAAGTGGGAGGAGCCACAGCACTTCAATACCCGATTGGACCAGTGCGTCGACATCACCGTCACCCCTAGCAACTTGTCTGTCACCTCCCCGCCGACGCAGGTATGCACACACACACGCACGCAACAACTAGAGTCCTCACAATGTGTATTTATCCAATTTTACTGTACTTGTGGGGACATTTGGCCCTCCCAAGCACACACACACACACACACACACACACACACACACAGTCACACACAGTCACACACAGTCACACACAGTCTCACACAGTCTCACACAGTCACACACAGTCACACACAGTCACACACACACACACACACACACACACACACACACACACACACACACACACACACACAGAAACGCAGGTGTACCTTTCAGAGTAATTGATAGGGGACTGTTGTGACACATTAGACTGTAATTCAATGTTTTGTTGACGTAATCTCATTGCATTCTCTTCACAATGTTCACATAACGCAAATCAATTAATGTTTCCTGTTTCTGAATATTGTGTAATTCTATTAAAGAACTCAATAAATTAAATTTGAGTTTGTCATTTCCCACAAAGCACGACATTAAATGTTCATGACTCATGCTGCACATGGGGGCGTATACTAAACTATATTTGTGTCTCTAATTAGATGCTTTTCTGTGCTATTCTTTTTATATCCCTTATGTCAGTTCTGCCACTGGAACCTTGTGTGGGTGTGTTCCAGATTTTCTAAAAATGGCATCTGAAAATCTAACATTTTCATAAATTAAGAACTAATTCAAATATTTTTCAATGAAATTCCATTTAAAAAGAAATGCGAAAATGGTATATTTGTGTTCTGGCTTGGATCAATGCAGAAAACAGAATTACTACCGCTCTATTATCTCTCTCTCGCTCTCGCTCTCTCTCTCTCTCTCTCTCTCTCATACTTTATTAAAATGAGTGCTATTCAACATTAGGACATTGAATGTAAAATCTGGATTAATTAATGATTTTATTATTGATTACAATCTTGATTTTATGTTTTTAACTGAAACGTGGTTAGACCAAGATACCAATGCAGCTATTTGTAGTGAGCCAAGTTTAAATGTATTAGTGATGTTAGGGTACATATATCTGTGAGATGGAGGTGGAGGTGGAGTTGTGATTCTGTTTAAAGAGTCCTTCCAATACAAGCAACTGTTTTGACAGTTATTAAGATCCGATTAGCTTGCGGTTGCTAATGCTTGCGGTAAACATGTCCTGTTGCCCTGACCGAGATGGTCGCTCCATAGACTTCTGTGATGACAATATTTGGCCACGTTTTTCTCGAAATTGAGGCTTAGATTGAGTTGATTGAACATAATGTCGATGTTAGTGGCTCATAATATTAACGTTCTGATGACTTTTAAAATAAAACAACTGTGTATTTGCTTGGTGTTCTGTGTATAGCACATTGAATTGCCCTAAGCTTGCTGATGAAATGTGCAATTATAAAACTGTCTTGCATTGCCTTGCTTGGCCTGCCTTGCCTTAACTGAACTTACCTCTCCCTCCCTCTGTATCTGTCTCTTTCTCTGTTTCTACCTCTCTCACATTCTGTCTCTCTCCCTCTAGTTGACGGTGCGTGTGCAGAATGTTCCGGCGCTGTCAGGGGGCGTGTCCTGTGTATTTGAGGACCTGAGTGAGACCCCCGGTGAAGTGGTTGCTAAGGGACAGGTGTTGTGTATGTCGCCGTCCCTGCGAGAGCTGCCCACTAACACACAAGCCTACGGTAAACGCATGCATGCGTGCAAAAAATGATTCGACCAATTAAATTCTGAGTCGGGTACAGCCCCTACGTCTGATATGGTATCTAATTTCTATAAATGACAGTTTGAAAATGACAGATGATGAGTTTCAGTCAGTTCGTTGTTAGACCTTATAGCCTTTGGCCCAAACAGATGCACTTTCTGCTTCGACATTCAAGACATTCAGGACATACAGTAACAAGTGTTGCTTCATCTGGGCTTGCATCTGCATGCCAGCATTCTCCTCCGTGTTTACCAGGATGTTGTTCAGAGTTACTCCCATGCAGCAACTTTCCTCTTTAGAGACAGCAGACAATGGAGTGGTTTCTACTTGAGGCTTCCACCACCATGAGAAATAGTTCATTCATTCATTCATTCATTATATACAAATGTTTAAGAAGTTGTGAAAATAGCCTATCTACAAGCTTGTGATCATTTAGACCTGCTATTTTCACTAGCTTGGGTCCCGGGGAGACATCAAATTGAGCTGAAATGTTTGGGAACCACTGATTCACAGTATGTCTTGTTTGACTTCTGGGTGGTTGACAGAGAGAGATTGCAGATTCCAGTTGAGGTTTTTTTGGTCTGACTTGGATCCAAACTGTGCTCCCTCCATCCATGCTCTAGCTCTCTGCTGTTAACCCTTCATCCTCCCTCCATCCATGCTCTGGCTCTCTGCTGTTAACCCTTCATCCTCCCTCCATCCATGCTCTGGCTCTCTGCTGTTAACCCTTCATCCTCCCTCCATCCATGCTCTAGCTCTCTGCTGTTAACCCTTCATCCTCCCTCCATCCATGCTCTGGCTCTCTGCTGTTAACCCTTCATCCTCCCTCCATCCATGCTCTAGCTCTCTGCTGTTAACCCTTCATCCTCCCTCCATCCATGCTCTGGCTCTCTGCTGTTAACCCTTCATCCTCCCTCCATCCATGCTCTGGCTCTCTGCTGTTAACCCTTCGGAGGTTCCTCCCTCCATCCCTGCTCTTGCTCTCTGCTGTTAACCCTTCATCCTCCCTCCATCCATGCTCTTGCTCTCTGCTGTTAACCCTTCATCCTCCCTCCATCCATGCTCTTGCTCTCTGCTGTTAACCCTTCATCCTCCCTCCATCCATGCTCTGGCTCTCTGCTGTTAACCCTTCGGAGGTTCCATCTGCAGGATGTTCAGACGTGCAGACAATAATTACATCCGTTGCTGCGACACGTCGTTGGTGTCTCTTATAAAGGACGTTCTTTATGCTACAAATGTTTGCCGCCGGGTGGAGACCCTGCATGTCCCAATCCGATAGTTTTACAGGAAACGGACAAAGGAAGCTGTGTTCCAAAATGGACCCAACGGAGTTATTGCTTAATCACAAGCTCTGGGTGATACTTTTCATTGGCTCAATATTTATATAACCCGCAGACACAGTTTATCCGCGTTCACAAAATGT
>NC_136807.1:24920725-24948225 GCF_951216825.1 Electrona antarctica | reverse complement strand
CCTAAAAAAAATAAAAAATAAATCAGGGCTCTGTGTCTGACCAGGGTTGACGGTTCAACTCCAGTAATGAGATCAGTTATTGGGCCAATCGATCTGTCAATACAACCATTAGCCCCTCCTCCTTCCTCAGGGAAACACCACTGATTTGCCGATGACAGGCTCACTTTTGCATGTCACTTCTGAATGTCTCCACTGTGTGTGTGTGTGTGTGTGTGTGTGTGTGTGTGTGTGTGTGTGTGTGTGTGTGTGTGTGTGTGTGTGTGTGTGTGTGTGTGTGTGTGTGTGTGTGTGTGTGTGTGTGTGTGTGTGTGTGTAAAGTTCTGCACGATTGTAATTTCTTTCACCCGAAATATACATTTTGTACCCGTGATCATCGGTTCTTTAGTTTTGGACCGTGAATACAGCTTGTTTGGGAATTAACACAATCTGTGAAAATAATCAGAGATGAATGCATTATAAACTAGAAAAAGTGCCCTTCTGGGCACAGGTCTCCACCAGGAGGATAGGACTGTGTGAGATGTTTGGCAAAATGTTTAGGATTAATATAAACATGTCTTTGAGGCATTTTGTTCCAAAAATGTGTTTTGCAAAAATCAACCTGTTGGTGGCGCTATAACAGGCCAATGTGTAAAGGGTGGGATATATTCCTCAGCCTAGTAAGAAAATGTGTGAAAGATTTCACGTAAATTGCATGCTGCGTTCATGATTTGAGGCTTTTGTTCAAAACGGGGCAATCTTGCAAACTGTGAAAGCTAATTATAGCCAATTAGGATGGAATATGAAATATCGGACAGATCCGACTTGAGCACATGACCATAGAGATAGTGTGTAACGATTTGTGAGATTTTTGGACAGAATCTGGAGGAGTAATATAAAAAAATGTGTTTTACAAAAGTCGGCCTCCTGGTGGCGCTATAACAGGCCGTTCTGGAAAATGTGGGGCAGAGGTTCATCGTTGGCATCCAGGGAGTGTGTGTGCAAAGTTTGGCATCGACCGGGTTAACGGTGCCGGAGATTAGCTGGTAACAGACGGACGGACACACACACACACACACGGACACACGGACGGAGTGCAAAACATACTCTCTCCCCATGCCTTCGGCCTGGTGGAGACAAAAATCTGTTTACATTGAGACTTTTCACTTCCGGTTCATTTCCGTTTTTTTCGGTCTCCTAGCAACCCAGAACTATTCAGACGGTGGTGAATCGATTCTAAACATTACATTTGAACTACAACAACAACAACAACAACAACAACAACAACATGATAATACAATAATTGTACAATAAATAACATGATAATACAATAATTGTACAATAACATGATAATACAATAATTGTACAATAACATGATAATACAATAATTGTACAATAACATGATAATACAATAATTGTACAACATGATAATACAATAATTGTACAATAACATGATAATACAATAATTGTACAATAATAATAATGACTTTACACTAACTAATGATTTCCCTAAGGTCTTTGTTTTATTCAATTTGTCTGTCAGAGTCTGTTATGACATTTGCTTTAGCAGTATTTATGTATGTAGTAATGTATATGATATGAATTTAGCATATTTTAATTTATTTAGTGTATTTTGTGTATGTGTGTTTACACATTAGCTCAAAGCCACTCTTGGCCTTTATTCCAGACACCCCCTGAATACACACGCAGGTACGCGCGCGCGCACACACACACACACACACACACACACACACACACACACACACACACACACACACACACACACACATGCGCGTGCACACAACCATGCACACACACAGCCAGACTCTCTCCTGTGGTTGCAGTTGGCTGTGTTGTGGTCCACTTCCTGTGGAGCGATCGCACTTCCTGTCTGTCAGACACCAATTAATTACCCCGGTGACGCTCTTTAAGATGCTCGTTAAGAAAGGTTGAACCCCACTGAGAGAGGGATGAAGAAAGTGGAAAACAAACCAAGGAAAAAAGCAAAAACAGAAGGGATGGAGAGAGAGACGAGGAGGGTGTCTTGTGCGTGTATGCTTTTGTACATGTGTGTGTGAGTGCACGTTTGCATGCATTTGTGCGTGCCTCTGTATGTGTGCCTGCTTGTGTGTGTGTGTGAGTAACTCAGTCACTCCAGGAAGCTCTAAAGAGTGGATCTGTCACCAGCTGTCCATTAGAGACACGCACGCACGCACGAACGCACGCAGACTCTTGCCAATCACGCATGCCTACATACAGACGAATACACACACATAAGTACACGCATACATGCATGCACGCAGAGTCGCAGACACACACAGATGGACAGAGGCACACACACACACACACACACACACACACACACACACACACACACAGCCCATGGTGATAGACTTTGATAACGTATCTGTTGGTCCACTCCCATGCACCGTCAGCAATGTGCTGTATGTAGGCCTGTGTGTGTGCGTGTGTGCGTGCGTGCGTGCGTGCGTGCGTGCGCGCGCTCATACATGTGTGCATTCGTTTAAATGTGATCCAATCAGCTTTACTTTGTTGCCATAGCATTGAGATAAGAGCCATTAACAACAACACAGTCTGTGTTATTAGTAATCAAGGAGACCGGTAACTGAAAAAAGAAATAAGAAAACAACTGTAAAAGTTGAATAGACCCCATCGTCCCAGGGTGTGGGTTGGGGGGGGGGGGGGGGGTATCTTAGCAACACTGAATGCGCTGTCCCATTGGTTGTGTGCTCGTGTCATGAGCCAATGGCTGCAGCTCTGAGCTTCCCAGACCCCAGGTTCACAGCTCATCCATAGTGTTGCCAGGTCATTTTATTATAAGCAACTTTGGGCTTGTTTTTCTGTAAAGTTGCTTGTAAAAATGCGTAGTTGCAGGTTGCGTTGTTTGTGGTTGTTTATTTCGGCTTAGCCTTGTTTTGAAAGTGTAGTTGTTTATTTTGGCTTGTTTCCTAATGTTGTGATTCCCACACATTTTCACGTCAAGGACCATAATGTATTTGTCCAATTTAGGACCCTAGATCTAGACATACTGTATTTTGTGCCAGGAACCCCAATACAAGATGTGTTGTTGGTAAAAATGTTTCAAAGAATATTCCACATTTTGTAAAAGAAGAAAATAATAATAATAATAATTCCATGATTGTTTTGAAAATAGTAGATCTACGCAACCTGTTGTGAGCTTGTAGATCGGCTATTTTCAAATTGCCTAGTAGTCGCTTCTTTTTGGCTTCTTTTCATAGACCTGAATGCCTATTTATCTCACAATCTCTGGCAACTCTCACACAGGCAGTAAAGTAAACTCACTCAGACAGGTCCGCTCTGCTCTGAGCGCTCTGTCGTTGTGAGGGCTGAGACTCGGAGAGCAGGACAGAGTTGTCAAATAAATCGCGCCGTCATTCATACTGTATTTATTCCCCGACCCGACATTAAAATATGGAACAACGTGCGTCCCGTATGAGTTAATTACAGGACTCGTGACAGGCTGCAGACAGTTGAGTGTTGGGACATATAGCCGATAGCATCCCTAGTTGTGAGCTTGTCGCTCGCTATACTTTGCTGACAAAATGTTGTGTAGACTGAAAATAGAAAACTATCCATGACATTAAAACTGAAGTTCCACATGGTTTAATTGAGGTTTAATAGACCCCATCTTATTGTGGTCTTCTCAATAGAGCTCTTCACGTGTCCAAAATTCCAGACCCAGACCTGGATTGACCTTGCAAGATCCTTGCAAGTGGACCCAACATTTTTTTTTTTAAAGACGGGCCAAGATCCGATATTTTCTTTTATTGTATCATTTATTGTATGGACCTGACACACCTAAAATGCCGTTCTAACAGGATAGATGTTAGTTATGCCCTAATGAAACCTAGCAGCTACGCGTGATTTGGGAACCTACAGGTGTGGTTGGCAAACCCCGCCCCTGGATTCCAAACTGCACCACTGACCGTTTCCATTGGCTGAATCATGCCTGCAAGGGCTTGCTGAATATGACAGTCAAACCAGATATAATAACGTCAAAAAATGTATCAACACTATTACGTACTACAGTAGGCCTATTATGTAGTAAAATAAAATGACACCTTTCTCCTCAGACACTGGTTAGCAAGGTTGCATGTATGCAATGGAATAAAGTTACTTGCTATGTAGCCTATTAGAATTGAAAAGCAAGTTGGCATGCAATGGAATATAAAATGATGTTATTATTTGTGTTATAAATAATACAATAATAATAAATAAAAGTCATGAAGTCCAAGATCCCCATGGAGCCATACCGTCACTGACGGATAGAAACCTCCTATGACCAAAACAAACCCGTGTTTCAAAGGATCCACTAGTTATTTAGTCAGAAGCTCTTGTTAATACTTTATATGTGTTCAATATTTAAACCCACAGGCATCATTAACCACTTTTACTGTCACTTCAGACTTCAAAAACTAGTAGATCTGTTATTTTTGCTACTTTTGTGTGACACTGTGAATAAGGGAATTCATTTGCAAAAAAATAAACGTTGACAAATTATATAGATCAGAGGCTTCTCTGCCTCTTATGATGGAAACTAATATGATAAGACAGACAAGAATACAATAGAGGGTATGTGCATGCATAAACTGAATCAAATCAAGTGGCAAAGTGAGAGGAAAAGTGAGTTTAACATTGTTTTAACGTCATTTAATGCAATCGGATAGGACGTTTCTGTTTGGATGTATGGGCTGTCAAGGCCAGAAAGTAGTTTTTGCCACTCAGTAGGCATAACTTCCGGGTTTGATGATGATGCCACGCGCATACCCTCTATTTGAATGGTGTTCTTAAACAGTCTGTATGTGTGTAGTGTCGTCCTAAAAAATACATATTCACACAATTTAAAAGTATTGTTATAAGTGTTGATTGGATCGAAACCATCCGTTACTAATGTTAAGTTTGTTTATAGTTTTGATTTCTGCCAGCTGCTCCAGTGTTCTTAATTTAACCACCAAAACCCCATATACCTTGGCAATGCGTAGTGAGCTTGTAGATCTGCAATTTTCTGCAAATGACAACGCATTCTTTGGCGGAATGTTTGCCTATTATCACATTCCCAGAATAGGAATATGCTGCCATGCTGACCTCTGTGAGTAAAGCCTAATCCCGGACGACTAGAGACTAGTCCCTGCGGGTACGTTTCTTTAGGGGGTAGAGACCTCTGGTAGACTTGTTCCTGTGGGGACATTTCTTTAGGGGGAGACCTCTGGTAGACTTGTTCCTGTGGGGACATTTCTTTAGGGGGAGACCTCTGGTAGACTTGTTCCTGTGGGGCTCGTCTGGGGGTAGGGAGTCATGACGGACTAGTCCCTGCTGGGTCATTTCTCCTGTGGGTAGAGCCTCATCGTGGACTGGTACCAGTGTGGCCCTTTTGGAACGACGTGGACCCTGATGATCCTTCAGCTGCTGCGTGGACGACCCCTGCCCCTCTTGACCTCGGGGCCGTGCCATGCCACTTTGAGGAGCTAGTACAGAGATGTAGTCTCGTAATTTATTTTTAAAAGATTTTCGTTGATGCGACCGGTTTTCATATCAATAATCTCCGTCTCCACAATTGTAAGGATCTGTGATGATTAGCATTAGCTCACGCTCTTTATCCTTCGCCAGAAACGTTAACATGTCGGGAGCGATGCGATACAAAATCACAAATTACATCCAAACCCTGGATGGATGCCGATCACCATGGACAGCACTCATAGTTTCAGAGTTATAAGGCTTTGAAAATCCTACTTTGAACAGAAGTCTATTTGGCCGTGTGCAAAGATCCTGGTGCTGGAGGTGACGGAGGCATTGCTCAGCAACCGGACCAATGTTAAAAGCTGATTTTGGCTTAACTGCTTCATATATGGTGTAAAGGGGGGGGGGGGGGATATATCCAGAGTTGGCAAAAAAATAATTCATTAGTCATAACCTCTGACCTTTACAACAAACGTGCATATGTTCTGTGAGGGCGTGTGTGAGTATGTTTTGTGTGTGCGCACTCGCAAGTGCACGTATGTTGTGCATTTGTCATCTCTAAGGTTAATTGAGACTCTCTCATCAGTCTATTAGCGGCCAATGCTAAGCTAATGGACCTATCAACAGTGTGTGTGTGTGTGTGTGTGTGTGTGTGTGTGTGTGTGTGTGTGTGTGTGTGTGTGTGTGTGTGTGTGTGTGTGTGTGTGTGTGTGTGTGTGTGTGTGTGTGTGTGTGTGTGTGTGTGTGTGTGTGTGTGTGTGTGTGTGTGTGGACCTATTAAATTACTGTTATTGTGCTGCTGCAGCAGCTGTGGGAGTCAGGAGTTTAAAGTTATTAATTGTAACCCGGCCTGTCCTGCCGGATCGCTAACGCCTACCACTCTCATTAGCAAAACATGGCTTTCTGTTGGCAGCCTTCGACACCAGGGCCAGTGCAATGTGGCAGGACCAGGGCGCAGGTGTGCTTGCGTTAGGTTATATTTATTTCAGTGTGAAACCACTGCAGCACAGTAAAATCCCTAGTTTAGTGTGATAGATCCGTGATTATCAACATATGGGCCACTTGTGTGGCCGTGGGGGCATTGCAAGTGAGCCCCCAAATAATTGACAAAACAAAACACTAAGATTTTAAAATGATAATATGACATTCAATTACACAATGAACGTGGAAACAATGTCATGCATGGTATATTTTCTTTCAAACTTTGAAAACAATGCATTTTCATTCTGCTACTGAAAAATAGAAACTTAAAGCAAGTATGTTAGTTCCATTGATCCAAGCCAGAACACAATTGATTGATTAATCTTTTACCCATTAAGACTAAGATTCTAAAAAAATCCGAAACTGAAGTTCCAGAGTCTTGACGCAGTGACCTGCTTTTAATAAAAGCATGGGGGAGACGGAGAGACCATTATTACTGAACAAACACTGTATAGCAATGATTACTATCATAATATAGAGCTTGAACTTTTTAACGTTTATAACATTTTGTTTAAACCCTTACAGCGCCGCATTAAACCGCTCGCAGGTTGTGCACTCGCTTCACCCTCTCGTTGAGGACATTGTTTTTCATCGGCTCGTGTCCGTGTGTTTGTCAAACATAACGTAATAAGTTGACGTGATAAGCACTTTATTACAAATAAACGTCTTAGAATGTCTACGTATGATACACATCTAATTAGATGCCCGCCGATTTGGATCAAGCAGACGAGTCTGTTTACTAGACCACAGGACTCCTGGGCCTTTCTACCTCGTGAACTGATATGAACGCTGGCCTCCTTATAGCCAACTTTCGGGGGAAAATAGCCTATATCTACTGTAGATCGTCTGGCAGTGCACTCAGCCTGGAGATGCAGTCTGAGTTGTGTAGTTTCAGTGGTTGGCAAGTTGTTCAGGTCGAGACCTAAAAGAGAGATTTGGACGGTTGCCCGGACTCAAAGTACTGAAAATCGCAGATCTACAAGCACGCCACTTCGTGCCGCGTTGCGAGCTTGTAGATCGTCTATTTTCGCAAATCTTCTTAATTATTGTGTTTTCTTTTAATTCATGGGATTTCTTAGATTTGTTTTTTTCGTTTATTTTAACATATTGACTCCCATGGGAATCGTTTTTCACTAACCTTTGAAGAATCACCCGTTGCGATGGTACCTCCATTTTATGAAAATCCCCCTGAAAATAGTTCCATGGTTTGTGTTTGAGTCGAAAAATATTCCACCACCGCGATCCGAAACAACGGGGAACAGAGCTCAATGGATGTGGCCATTACGCACCATAGACTTTGCATTGTGCCTTGATTTCCCAGAAGCCCTGAGAATTGAGCGTCAGTGGGTTTTTTTTCCAGTCATGTGATTCAAACATGTGACGTAACCGGGTTGTCTGAGGGAAACCATATGTCGCTACCGATATAAAAAAACCTATGCATAATGTAGGGGGAAAAAATGGGATTTTCGTGAACCATAAAAATTGGTCCTTGACGCTTGTGGATCTGCTATAGCACGACCAAGTAGGGCGTTAATTACGAGGAAACGGTTAGAACATGGAGATAAGAGGTTTCTGCCCAACAGCAACGATATCTAAGCACACATGATGTTCAATTCATCAGTAGGGGACAGTACAACAGATTAACCTACGCACCAATGACTATTAGAAGTGTTAAAACAATTACCACACACATACACACACACACGCACGCACACACACACACACACACACACACACACAATCATGTGAACGTACAGTACACAATTAATCATTGTGCAGGCCATATTGCATCAGCTTGAAGAAAAAAACTACATAACAGCCCATGGCCAGCCATTTAATAGTCCAATAATTGATAAGCAAACTGTTTGACACTTCATTTCAAATTAATTTCCCTGAGTTCAGTACCTGTGTGTGTGTGTGTGTGTGTGTGTGTGTGTGTGTGTGTGTGTGTGTGTGTGTGTGTGTGTGTGTGTGTGTGTGTGTGTGTGTGTGTGTGTGTGTGTGTGTGTGTGTGTGTGTGTGTGTGTGTGTGTGTGTGTGTGTGTGTGTGTGCACGTGTGTGTGTGCACGTGTGAGAGGAGAAGCAGGGGTCCTAATACGAAATATAACTTTGTTCTGAATGTAAACTGTATTTGTCTCCTCTTTCCATGTCTTCCTTTAGTTTCTCTCCCTCTGCCCTTAAGTCTGTGTTCATGCACTAAATCCATTCTTTGTGTACATACTGTGTGTGTGTGCATGTGTGCGTGCGTGCGTGTATGCGTGCGTGTGTTTGCTTGCGCGCACACACATGCTAGTGATATGATTAATGTTCTCTGACAAGTCACTGATTACTGCTCTATATTCCCCACACACACACACACACACACACACACACACACACACACACACACACACACACACACACACACACACAGCAGCAGCATTTGCGGTGACATTGTGAGTTTTGGTCTGGTGTAAATAGAAATGCTACCGTACCATGAATAACTTCTACTGAACTCTGACTCACACACACACACACACACACACACACACACACACACACACACACACACACACACACACACACACACACACACACACACACACACACACACACACACACACACACACCACACAAACCAATGCAAATGAAGTTGCATTGAAGAAAAGCTGACCTCTCTCTCTCTCTCTCTCTCTCAGGGCTGTCCTCAGATCCTGCCCACCACGGACATCCTGGTTGCCGCGGGGATGGTTCGACCAATCACGCTGCGGGCCAGGAACCTTCCCCAGCCCCAGTCGGGTCAGAAGAACTACGAGTGTGTTTTCAACATCCAGGGCAAGGTTCAACGCATCCCCGCTGTCAGGTTCAACTCCTCCTGCATACAGTGTCAGAACACCTCGGTGAGTCACACACACACACACACACACACACACACACACACACACACACACACACACACACACACACACACACACACACACACACACACACAATTTGGCAAAAACCTGCTTTGACGAGCACACAGTGGTGCAGTCGGCCTCACAGCTAGAACGTCCCGGGTCGATTCCCGGCGGGGGCACTGAATGGGTTACAAAATTGTAAAAAAAACAAAAAAAAAACATGCTTTGATTCATAAATTGTTTGTGAAAAAAAGACCCCAGGGGGATCTGTGAAAAATAGACAGATCTCTGTCTGTCTGTCTGTCTGTCTGTGTCTTTCTGCCTCCATCTCATTCTCTGCCATCTATGTGGTTGTCAAAGTAAACTTGAGGAATCTTGTCAAGTCATTAACCAGGGTGACCCGATACGTGTGTGTGTGTGTGTGTGTGTGTGTGTGTGTGTGTGTGTGTGTGTGTGTGTGTGTGTGTGTGTGTGTGTGTGTGTGTGTGTGTGTGTGTGTGTGTGTGTGTGTGTGTGTGTGTGTGTGTGTGTGTGTGTGTGTGTGTGTGTGTGTGTGTGTGTGTGTGTGTGAGACCTGGTGACCTCTGGAGGTCAGGGGTCAGAGGTGAGTCTGTAGGTTGACACCAGTATTGATGTTCCTGACTCTAGATTTAATTATAATGCACACACACACAAATGCATGCACGCATCTCTCTCTCTCTCTCTCTCTCTCTCTCTCTCACACATGCATGCATGCGCACACGCACACATTCTGTCAACTCTGACAATTGATTATTGTTCTACTGTCCCCAGACACACAGGCCTGTCTATCTCTCTCTGTGTGTGCGTGTGTGTGTGTGTGTGTGTGTGTGTGTGTGTGTGTGTGTGTGTGTCTTATTTAATTAAGTTACTAGTCCCAGAGGAAATGGAGCATTTTCTACAGCACACACACACACACACACACACACACACACACACACACACACACACACACACACACACACACACACACACACACACACACACACACACACACACACACACAAATAGTTGTATCATGATGAGTTCAGCAGAAGAGAATCCACAATTAAGCAGATGGAGTTGTGTGTGTGTGTTATGTGTGTGTGTGTGTGTGTCTTGCACACAGTCGCCATTTTATTTGCATGAACAAAACAGGCTTGAAACATTTTAAGCGCATGAACCCTAGCGACCCTATTCTAGGGGGAGAGGGGGTGGGGGGGGGGGGGGGGGGGGGGGTACTAATAAAGAGCCCTGGGGCACTCCAGTCAAATAAATGCAGGTTCTAAGTGATTAAAACCAACATAGTCTTCTTCATGACTGCTGTTCTCAACCTGAGGCCCGGGGCCCAGTGGTGGGCCATGAGGGTAATGCACCTGAGGCCCGGGGCCCAGTGGTGGGCCATGAGGGTAATGCAAGTGGACCCCCCATAAATAAAATGAAAAAAGGAATCGTATTTTTTCTTTAAAACTGTGAAAAACATGTTTCAGATGCTGCTAAATAATAACTTAAAAATCACACCCGTGTGAAGTGAGGGGCGCTAACATATTAAAGTCTAACTCATGTTGATTTGGTGATGTAATGGTGATGTAAAACAAACAGTGACAAAACAAACATTAAATTATCTTTATTGTTAATGGCATTTAATGTTTGTGTTAGGGACAAGATGACGTAAATTTTCCCTTCATTGTCAATGGCATTTTTAAAACAAACATTGAACTAAAAACAAACATTAAACCTGTACATAGTAGGGGCTAGCGCCCCTCAAAAATATACTATGTTAGTTTTGTTGATCCAAGCCATAACACAATCATTGGGTTAGTCGTTAACATCTCTGAAAATGCATGCCATACATCCATCTATCTTCAACCACTTATCTGGAATCGGGTTGCGGGGGTAACAGCTTCAACAGAGATTTCCAGTGTTCCATTATTTACGTACTTCCCCCCCAGGCGATCCCTGGCCAGTTTGGAGATGTAATCCTTCCATCTGGTCTTTGGTCTGCCAGGGGGCCTGCTAAACCCAGAGGACCTCCGCAGAGCCATCTAATAGAGTTGCGATATTAGATCATGTCGTTCATGTACTCGCACGAGCCCATAGACTCCAATGCATTCCGTAAACTTCTGGTTGTCCCTATTTGAAGCCTTCAAATGGGGACAAACCAATAGAAGTCTATGTAGAATAGCCGCCATTGGACTGGCCCCATGAAGTGAACAGAGTTTGCGCTACTCTGTCTATATGGCTCTGGACCTCCCTAGGGAGACGCTCGGGAGGCATCCGTACTAGATGCCAGAACCACCTAAGCTGGATCCTTTCCAAGCGTAGCATGCCTGTCTGTCTGTCTGTCTGTCTGTCTGTCTGTCTGTCTGTCTGTCTGTCTGTCTGTCTGTCTGTCTGTCTGTCTGTCTGTCTGTCTGTCTGTCTGTCTGTCTGTCTGTCTGTCTGTCTGTCTGTCTGTCTGTCTGAGCTGTGACATCACCTGTCCTACAGCGTCATCTCTCTCTTTCTCTCTCTCTCTCTCTCTCTCTCTCTCTCTCTCTCTCTCTCTCTCTCTTTGTCTCTCAGTTTGATCTCTTGTATTCTGTCTCTTTATAACTTGCTTTTGCTCTCTCTTTTTTATTTCTGGGTGTGGGTGATGGATTTCTGAAATGAATCGCGTGCACACACACACACACACACACACACACACACACACACACACACACACACACACACACACACACACACACAGATGCACGCGACTATGCGTGTGCATGTGTGTACTGTAGCCTACAAACCCCTGGGACTCTATAAAGCAATTAGTGTCTCGCTGTCATCTTCCTGTCACATGACATGTCGCCCTTATTTGGCCAGCCAATCATGGAGGTCGTCTGACTGTTGATATGAAGCGTGCTGGTCACTGTAATATTTCACTCGTCCTTCATCAAATATTCATGCATTTTATATTCCAATGTATTATTTATTTGATACGGCTGTAGGTTATAAACAGTTTTCCACTAGCATGGATGGAGTGCTACATTTATCAACTGGTTAACTACTGAAGTATAATGTGTACTTACAGTAGTTGACCGGAGATCTGTACTACAACCTGTCCTGTTTGCCCTCTACACTAAAACGCAGGCAGGCAGGCAGGCAGGCAGGCAGGCAGGCAGGCAGGCAGGCAGTATCACAAGGTTAATTCTAGTGGTGTCAAAAATAATCGATTCAGCAATGTTGATTGGTTAACGTAGGGCAAGATTTCAGGGTAAGCCAATCAGAAACAGAGTTGGGCGGGCCTTGCGCTATTATGGCCCATGGTGAACCAAACCCCCGAAGGGGCTGGCTAACGTTGAAGCTGCCACTGCCTACTGGCCAAAAGTGGAACTGCAGCACGTTCATGGAGGTTTTCGGACGTTCAGTGACCACTGAACGCCACTGAGCAACTTCCATCGAAATGAATAGTGGGGGGGGGGGGGCGGGGCTGTGCTCCCGGTCACTCTATCCTTTATAACTCTATGGGGTAAACACACACACACACACACATACACTCAAACCCTTCGAACGCAAACACACAAAATGCCGGTAGCAGCACGCCCACCACCACACGGTACAATGGCAAATGCAAACAGCGGGAGCTTTTCAGCTTGGAAATACAAACATTATTTTGAATTTGTGCAGATAAACAACAATACAAATACCATCTAAACAGACACAAAAAAATATTTTACATCGCCACAGCATGAGCATGTCACCCAGAGTCAACTGGACAGATTGATTGCCAGGTATGTTGTTGAGGAGATGCTTCCCATCTCAACGGTGCAGTCTGTTACTTTCAGACAACTGGTCAGCAAAGTTCCAATGAAAGCAGGACCTACTGTATGTGCAGAAATACTTTTTCCAAATACCTGGACAGTGTATTGCCTGCACCATTTGTTTTGAAGGCAAGTTGAGGCTACAATAAAGATGCCTGTCAAAATCTACGAACATATGTTTTATTGTTCCACTACATTTCATAATGTAAGCTACAATGATAGGGAGTTGTCTTTTCTCTTGCTCTGCCACAGAACAAAAACCCTTTTTTAAATTGTTTTTTTTTAAATAATTATTATTATTTAAAGTAAAGTAACTAGTAACTAGTTACTTTCATAATTTAGTAACTAGTAAAGTAATTAGTTACTTTTTCAGAGCAATAACTAGTTACACTGCAAACGAGTGATAGAATACCCTACTACGTACTACACCACAAACAATACTACTAATAATAATGCAGGGCACTGCATCCATGGAGCAGTGCCCTGTTGGCCAGGTGTAGCTAATCAAGACAGCGTGTCTTCTATGGGAAGCACACCGAAAATAGGCGATCTACAAGCTCACAATGTGTCGCGCCCTGATACCTTGTAAGCTTGTAAGATCGGCTATTTTCAGTCATTTGAGATTTTAAGATTGAAAGGAGATTGGAAGTGGTCATACCGTCATACTGTAGCGATAGAATGGATTAAATAACTTTTTTCACATTAGCAATAGAATACCTGTGTCAGAGGCATCCTAAATAAAACCTTAAATCAGTGGTTCCCAAAGTGGGGTCCGGGGACCCCCAGGGGTCCTTGAGGCAGTTCCAGGGGGTCTCCAGCTAAATGATAGTAGGGTCCATTTGGTTCCATTTGTACACTCTCAGAGTTAAATTAACATTGATTTTACAATATAAATTGGGGATCCCAGAAATAGAAATTTCAAACTGGGGGTCCTTGACATTAAATGGTTTGAGAATCACTGCTAGAGCCGTAAAAATCTTCTCTTATGGGGTCCCTGGCATGTCTTTTCAAATGGGGGTCCGCAGGCTAATTTGGGGGTCCTTGACATGAAAAAGGGAACCGCTGCCTTAAATTAGAGTTTTAGGATGCGAGGGCTTGGCCTGACAAAACATTTCAGTCGTGAGATTGTATTTAGCTTGAATCCATATGGAGGCTATGTTTCATGTTGTCAACTAGCCTACTTAAACCCTCTATTCTTGGGTTACAACTGTACTTTCTTTCGTCTCTACCAAATCTTGCAACTGAGCTTGAAGCGGTTGAGTAGTTATTCATGAACTGTTCTCAGCTGAGCAGGTGACATAATATGATAATATGTTTGTTTAGTAGATGAAGTAAATGACTGATGATGGGCCAGTAACAGTACTGGACAATAGCCAATCTACAAGATTAGCCATGCCTTGTCAAAATGTAGATCAGCTATTACCGTGACACTGTTGTGTGGCGAAGTATAAATCAAGCTTAATTCTATAAATCACATTAAACACACACACATGCACACACACCCTAGCACATACACACCCTACAGGCAAAGTCAGAGTGTTTCTTTCTGCAGTTTGATTTGTATTGCAGACATCAGCGCTATGCTACCATAGCAACACATAAATCTCTCAAACACACATACATGCGCACTGAGTCACAGCCACACACACACAGACAGACACACGCACGCGCGCGCGTGCGCAGCAAACACTGACCTTATAAATGCAGCTCTAGATTTATCAGCAGCTAGAAAGAGTGTGTGTGTGTGTGTGTGTGTGTGTGTGTGTGTGTGTGTGTGTGTGTGTGTGTGTGTGTGTGTGTGTGTGTGTGTGTGTGTGTGTGTGTGTGTGTGTGTGTGTGTGTGTGTGTGTGTGTGTGTGTGTGTGTGTGTGTGTGTGTGTGTGTGTGTGTGTGTGTGTGTGTGTGTGTGTGTGTGTGTGTGTGTGTGTGTGTGCGTGCGTGCGTGCGTGCGTGCGTGCGTGCGTGCGTGCGTGCGTGCGTGCGTGCGTGCGTGCGTGCGTGCGTGCGTGCGTGCGTGCGTGCGTGCGTGCGTGCGTGCGTGCGTGCGTGCGTGCGTGCGTGCGTGCGTGCGTGCGTGCGTGCGTGCGTGCGTGCGTGCGTGCGTGCGTGCGCGCGCGCGCAGAGCTGTAACAGTTTTTATGCTTTTTCTGCAGTTTTTATTTGGCCAGTGTTCCAAACATCACTCACTCTTGCACGAACACACACACACACACACACACACACACACAGGAGTTAAATTAAAACTAATACAGGAGCCCCCTGGTGGCTGAGGCTCAAATAACAAGTAATAAACTACAAAAGCTACAAATTACCTCCTGAGTCCTGACCCCCCCCCCCCCACTCTCTCTCGTTATGTCTCTCTCGCCTCTCTCTCTCTCTCTCTCTCTCTCTCTCTATTTATATATATATATATATATATATATATATATATATATATATATAATCCATATGACCAACGTTAGCTTCCATGCTAGCTGCTTCAGCTTAAACATGTCTCGTAGAGGACACCGGAGGCTCGCGGTGATTTCACCACAGCACAAAGCTGTCAAGCTGTCCTCGATGCGAAGCATACTGCATGAAGCAGCAAGCATGGAAGTCTGTGCCGTGGTCAGACAATGGTCTGCCCCAACCCAAGTTACCCAACCCCATGTGAAATGCACTCCTCAGCTAGTTCATTCCACAGTTTTTGATTTTATTCCTTTGTCTAAGTGTTTCCCCCCCAATAAACTTGTTTTTATTTGATTTCTCATGCCCCACCATGTAATGAGCACATTTGAGTATTCAGATAGACACTGAATACACTTTATATAGGCACTTGCTGCACTTGTTTATCTGTTGGGGGAAAAAAAGTTGTATTGCTTAAAGGGATATACCACTCATTTTCGACATTTTTCTATGGAGTCGTGTGGAAATAATACAAAGTCACCTCATTCTGTGTTGCCTAGAAATGGAGGTCTGGGGGAAAAAAACAGTAACATTATGAAGTACATCTTTGTGACGTCACTGAGATGTACTTCATAATGTTACAGTATTTTTCAGACCTCCATTTCTAGGCAACAAAGAATGGGGGGACTTTTGTATTATTTCCAACAACTCTAAGGTATACAATTTACAATTTACAATTTAGGCATTTAGCAGACGCTCTTAATCCAGAGCGACTTACATTAGGCAAGAACAAAAGTATGGGAATACATCACATATATAAAATGCATTTATCAAGAAACATGCGTAAGCTAAGAACGTAACTAGAACATATCTATATAATGACACTATACATATTAAATATACATATATACTATACTATGCTATACATATGTACTATGATGTGCTATGACTACATACAATGCAATTATTGTGCTGTCTACATGACATGCTATAAGTCTGTTTCAAATGCTATCTAAGTCTAAAAAGTGCTATCTAAGGGGGTAGGATAAGTGCTATGGGCCATGATGGAGTCTGAAAAGGTGGGTCTTCAGACTACGGCGGAAGATTGGGAGTGATGCTGCAGTTCTGATTGCAACGGGGAGTGCATTCCACAGTTTTGGGGCCAGAAGGGAGAAGAGTTTGGGACGTGTGGAGCGTTGTCCCGGCGTTTTTAGTGAGGGTACTTCCAGCTTTCCTGCGTTGGCTGATCTGAGTGCGCGGGAGGGTTTGTAGGGTTCAATCATGCTTGCAAGATATGGGGGAGCCATACCTTTGGTTGCTTTGAATGCCAGCATCAGAGTTTTGTATTCTGTGCGGGCAGCGACTGGGAGCCAGTGCAGGGAGCGGAGCAGGGGGGAGACATGTGAGAATTTTGGCTGGTTGAAGACCAGACGAGCTGCGGCGTTTTGGATCAGTTGGAGAGGCTTAAGTGCACATGCCGGTAGGCCAGTAAGGAGCGAATTACAATAGTCAAGTTTTGACAAGACTGTTGTCTGGATTAGGAGCTGGGCTGATTCCTGGGTGAGGAACGGTCTAATTCGTCGTATGTTATAGAGTGTGAACCTACAGGATCGAGTGACAGCTGTGATGTGAGTTTTAAACGAGAGCTGACTGTCCAGGACAACACCAAGGTTCCTGGCTGTTGGGACAGACGTTACCAGGGCGTTGTCTACGGAAATAGTTAGCTCCCGCATAGGGCAGGACTTAGCTGGGAAGAAGAGAAGCTCAGTCTTGTCTGGGTTCAGCTTGAGGTGGTTGGAGGACATCCACTGTGAGATGTCAGCCAGGCATGCAGTGATGCGCTCTTCCACCTGAGTGGCAGAGGGGGGGAAGGATAGAAACAGTTGTGTGTCATCGGCATAGCAGTGATAGGATATATTGTGAGCAGAGATGATAGTGCCAAGGGATTTGGTGTACAGTGAGAAAAGGAGCGGACCAAGTACAGATCCCTGTGGGACCCCAGTTTGGAGGGTTCGGGGGGATGATAGCAGACCTTTCCAGGAAACCTGGTAGGTCCAGTCGGTGAGATAGGAAGAGAACCACTTTAGTGCTGTCCCGCCGATGCCTAGATCCGCTAGGGTGTCTAGGAGCAGCTGGTGGTTCACTGTGTCAAATGCCGCCGATAGGTCTAGGAGAATCAGGACAGCAGAGTGGGAAGCAGCCTGGGCAGCATGTAGTGCTTCTGTGACTGCCAGCAGGGCAGTTTCTGTGGAGTGTGCCTTCTTGAATCCTGATTGGTTGGGATCCAGCAGGTTGTTCTGTGAGAGATGGAGAGAGAGCTGGTTGGAGACAACACGTTCAATGCTTTTAGACAGAAATGAAAGGAGTGATACCGGTCTGTAGTTCTTGACATCTGAGGGGTCAAGGGTTGGTTTTTTGAGGAGTGGAGTTACTCTGGCTGACTTGAGGGCAGATGGGAAGCAGCCTGAGGTTACTGAGGTGTTGATGATGGAGGTGATGAAGGGGAGCAGATCAGGTGCGATGGTCTGGAAGATTGGAGACGGGACAGGGTCGAGAGGACAGGTGGTAGGTCTAGTGGAGGTCACTAGTTGTAGGACCTCGTCTGGGGAAAGAGGAGAGAAAGAGGACATGCATGGTAAGTTGGGGTTAGTGTTGGTTGAGTCAGATGCCACTTTATGGGGGAGGGGGGGAAAGGAGCTGCTGATATCGTCAACCTTCTTCTCAAAGTAGTTGACAAAAACATCAGCAGTGAGGGATGCAGGTTGAGTGGGGGGAGAGGGCTTAAGGAGGGAGGAGAAAGTGGAGAAGAGTTTCCTTGGGTTAGAAGTACAGGATTGGATTTTGGTGTGGTAGAAAGAGGTTTTAGCAGTGGTTAGTGAGAGGGAGAAGGCAGAGAGGAGTGAGTGAAAGTGGGAAAGGTCATCAGGTAGCTTTGTCTTGTGCCACCTTCTTTCGGCTGCCCTTAGAGGTGTTCGTTCAGATCTGAGAGTTTCAGATAACCAGGGAGCCGGTGGACATGAGCGAGGTATATTAATGACATAGTAAAATGTTGAAAATGAGTGGTATTCCATAGTCACTATAAATTGATTAACTGGAATACAAAAAAAACATTTAAAAACAGGTTTCTCACTGTTCTCAGGTCGAATATTGATATGCGATTAAAATGCGATTAATCGAGATTAATTAATTACAAAGCCTCTAATTAATTAGATAAAATTTTGTAATCGAGTCCCAGCCCTAATATATAATCTTCAAACAATACACTTTGACAAAAATGCAGGATAAAACAATGCTAGACTCTGTACTGTACTGTACTGTACTGTACTGTACTGTACTGTACTGTACTGTGCTGTGCTGTGCTGTGCTGTACTGTACCAAGCTACAACATGAGTGGCAGTGGCTCAGGAGGTAGGGCTTGAGAACTGGACTGTTCTCGGTTCAATTCCGGGCTCAGCCTGTGTTAACTGTTGAATTGTCCTTGAGCAAGAATACACTGTACCCCTAACTGCTCCCGATGAGCAGGTTAGTGCCTTGCATGGTTTCCTCTGCTGTTGGTGAGTGAATGGGTGAATGTAAAGGTTAGTGCCTTGCATGGTTTCCTCTGCTGTTGGTGAGTGAATGGGTGAATGTAAAGGTTAGTGCCTTGCATGGTTTCCTCTGCTGTTGGTGAGTGAATGGGTGAATGTAAAGGTTAGTGCCTTGCATGGTTTCCTCTGCTGTTGGTGAGTGAATGGGTGAATGTAAAGGTTAGTGCCTTGCATGGTTTCCTCTGCTGTTGGTGAGTGAATGGGTGAATGTAAAGGTTAGTGCCTTGCATGGTTTCCTCTGCTGTTGGTGAGTGAATGGGTGAATGTAATGCACATAGTAAAGGTGCTCATGACCATGGGTACCCTTATCAACCTTTTATCTTCATTTATACACAGCGTGGTTGAATGCTTGATTCTGATTGGTCAATCGATGAATGATGAATGTTATTTCTGAATAATGACCGCTCCACTCTATAACAGACCGATGCCTAATCAAAGCCCCAGAGCACCTGCTGCGCTGCTTTGATTTCATGCTGTATCCAACATGACGGCCATGCAAACACACACACAATGTAATTTACAACTAAACGTTGCTCTCTCACAGCATTTACTATAAACTGCAATGCTACAGAAAACAGCCATTTACAGTGCCTCTGCTAGCTGCTATCATATTTTAGCTTTAAAAATCAACAATCTGCAACAAGTGCAGAACACCCTATTTCATCGTGTCGATTTCGTTTCAACCATAAAGGATTAGTTCACCCAAGAAATTACTTTTATTTATACCGTTTACTTGCTCCATATATGTCTTCAATATCCTCCTGCATGTCATCGCTTGAACAGGAAGTGAATAAAAAAACATTGTTTTCTTAAACATTAAACGCCTTGATTTGAACCAAGCAAGATACGGCTTTACAGACAGAGCTGCGTTTTGCAGTTTATAAACTGATTTGTTTTAATATAGTTTTGCTCTGCCTCCGTTTGACGTCAATTCATCAACTTTTTAGTTTATGGAATTCACTATCAAGGAATGTCTTACCAACCTTTCCATGTATTCAAGGCACCACACAGTGACTAAACGATAGAAATGTAGTAATGTCTTGGGTGAACTATTCCTTTAAGCCTGATTAGCCAATCTACAAGCTCACAATCCGTGTCCGCAACGTGTAATCTACAACCCTGGCCTTCTTCCTGGCAGAATACAGATGCTAATATATAACCCTGTTTCAGCACAAAATATCTACCCACCCCAGCCCCCCCCCCCCCCCCCCCCCCCCACACACACACACACACACACACACACAGAGTAATTAATGAAGCTGGTATTAAAGAACATAAATGGTGTTTTCTGCAGACCTGCAAGAAATAAAACATCACTCGTATAATTGTGCGTGCATGCAAATGCATGAGTCTGTTGGCGTGCGTGTGTATTTTGCTGAAGCAGGTCTTATGTTCAGTAACTTAATGAAATGAACAAACTGGAACTCATTAAGACTTATTGATTTTCAATCAGTCATTACTGGACTAGCTCTCTCTCTTTCTCTCTCTCTCTCTCTCTCTCTGATATGCTTACACATACCGTCTCTCTCTCCCTCTCTCTGATATGCTTACACATACTGTCAGCCAATTACACGCGCACACATGCACGAGTACACACACACACACACACACACACACACACACACACACACACACACACATGGCTGAGGGAAGTAGGGGTGCTGGGGGGGCTGGAGCACCCTCTCCGCCCAGGCACAGCCCCCCCTCGGACAGGAGGGGGAAAATAATAATAATTTTAATCAAAACAGATTTCTGTTAATGGACTAATAAATATGCTGTATCACAGTATCGGCGCCTTATCCTGGTTAATTGCCTGTGTCAGTTTGCTCATGCGTGGGGAGAGGCCACTTTAAAAGCCACTTTTCTGCGTGAAAATGCGCGTGCACGCGCATTTTGCGGCGCGCGCTAACGCGCTCGCACCCCCTACTAAGCGTTCAGCACCTCCTACTGTAAACATCTTCCCGCGGCCATGCACACACACACACACACACACACACACACACAGTTATGAATATGTCTAACTAATGGAAGCAGAATGAGCGTTCTCCTGTTAGGAAGATTACTCCATTTACTCCACCCTGTTGTTTGTTGACAAAGGGTCATTGTTGTTTGCTCTGATCTTGTACTGTGTAAGTGGAGCAGCTGATAAACGCCCCAGTACAGTAGTGTACTGTGTAAGTGGATTAGAGTGTCTGATGAACACCTCAGTACGGTACTGCACACTGGGTCGGTCGGGACCCATTTGTGGGTCGTGGACACATTGTTATGGGATCCTTTTATTTTTTGTTTCCTACATTTTTCAAAAACCATCCCCAAAAAAGCTAAACATTGCATGAATTAAAAACACATTCAATGATTTTTTTCCCCCCAGTCATTTCTAAGTCGTGAAAATAGCAGATCTATAAGCTCACAATGTGGCATGAAGCGACGTGCTGTGAGCTTGTAGATCTGCTATTTTCACTAGTTTGGGTCCTGGGCAAACTTCTAATTTTTCTTTTGGGTCTTGAGCTACAAAGTTTGGGAAGCACTGCAGTAGTGTATTGACATTATGAACAGAGCAATGAAAAGAGTCAAGAAAGGAGGAGAGGAAACGAGAGAAAGAAATGTGAGAAAGAGAGAAAAGAAGGAAGGAGACAGTAGTAAAGATGCTTAAAGGTCTGGTGACCTTTGGTTCCTGTGTTCTGAATAATTAGCAATTAGCAAATCATTCTGCCTGTGGACCACTTGTTGAGGCTAATTATTCAGAAAACCCCAGACCACAGAAAATCTAATGAATGTTGAAAGTTCAGGGTTTTTTGGGGGGTGCAATTGAGGTCAGAAAAAATAAATAAATAAGAGAGAGAAAAAATATATATCACCAGACCTAATTTAGGACGATAGCCCAAGCCACTAGTGATAGGACAACACAAAATCTGGTCTCGTACTGTAAGTGGGCGATCTGACGGCAGATCTCATGAATGTTGTTGGGATAAAGGAAGAGATTAAAAAGTTTTTTTCTCCTGTTTTTTCTCTCAGAAAAATACCATGTTAGTATCGGAATGTTAGGAAGATTGTGTGGCTTGTGACGATCAGGTCCAATATTTTGGCTCTTCTATTGTTTGTTTTGGGCTAAACCAGCAAAACATTCATTTGTTCTTGTTGATTTTGAGTGCTATCAGTATTAGGGTTATGGGATTAGCATTAGCAGTGTACTGTGACACAGGAAATAATGCAGCCGCCATCTCTGAAAAGGAACATGAACTCTACGTCACTGATTAGAATAAATAAAAAATCATTTATTTCAATATTTCAACATCAACATCTATGCTGCAGCTCTCTCACAGGGCTTTCTTTTATATGTTGCAGCACAGCCATTCCAATAACCACAATGTTCTTTTCCTTTTTTCTTTGTCTTCTATGCAACAGCTTGACAACGTGTCAACGAATTGTAGTTTTACTGATTTGATTGATGTGTTGTGGTTATTGGCCCCATCACAGAATGCCTCTTGGCCAATCACAATGCAGCGCGAGAGTGTTAGAAATACAGTAGCTGTTGCATGAGAACAGAGCAATGTATCGTGCGTGCGTGCGTGCGTGCGCGCGTGCGCGTGCGTGCATGGTAAAATAAAGCATCTCGTCTTACACATGACCACAAACACACATGATTTTGAAACCGTAAATGGAGATTATGAAGTCATGGTAATGTAATAATAATAATATCCTTCTCTCTCTGTGTGTGTGTGTGTGCGTGTGCGTGTGCGTGTGCGTGTGCGTGTGTGTGTGTGTACAGTACTGGTATGAAGGAGATGAGACTGGGGACCTGCCAGTAGACTTCTCCATCGTGTGGGACGGTGACTTCCTCATAGACAAACCATCGTCCATGAAAGGTGACACTTCACTGGATCACATGATATGGATCTGCTACTTTAGAGACACAGCCTTGAATCAAGATGGTCATCAGGCTAATCTTTTTTAAATTTTGATATATAACGCCATTTACTGTAGGTCGAAATCATGATATAACTTTATGCTGTGATAATAAGCAGCAGTAGCCTCAGTCAACTACATGTGTTCCCTGTGCAATGCACCACCGCCACCCACCCACCACCACCACCACATCACATGCGGTGTTGGATGAATTAAAGTCAAAGATAGCGAGCAGTGGTACAAACGGGTAACGGGGCGGGCAACGTGTCCATTTTTTGACGGGCGGGCGGATGGTTTCGATTTTTATATAATCACGGGTAAACGGGCGGGTCACCGAACTGATGATTGACAGGCGGGGCGGGTGCGGGGTTCGAAAATTGGCCCCGTGCAGGACTCTGCCCTGAGTCCCTATTCAATCGAGCAGACGGAAAGTGTGCCATCTTATAATGAGCTAGTAATGATTAGTGAGGACCAATTATACGATGATAAGGAAATGGGTGAAGTGGTCCTTTAACTCATAATACCATTCATTTAAAATTAATAGAGCATTAATTATTTCTGCTCCCGCTGTCCTCAATGTTAAATGGTGTGTGTGTGCGTGTGTGTTTGTGCGTGTGTGTGACTGTGTGTGTGTGTGTGTGTGTGTGTGCGTGTGCGCGTGTGTGCACGCGCTGCAGCCCAGCTTTACAAGTGCGAGGCCCAGCGCTCCAGCTGCGGCCAGTGCCTCAAAGCTCCGCCCAGCTTCGAGTGCGGCTGGTGCACGGAGACCAGGAAGTGTCTGCTGCGCCAGCACTGCCCCACCGCCGAGCAGAACTGGATGCACCATGGACGCCACAACCTGCGCTGCAGCCACCCCAAGATCAGCAAGGTACAGAGCAGTGCTTCCCAAAGTGGGGTCCATGCTGCCCTATACAAAGCTCAAATTAGCCTTAAATTACCTCAAAACATACAATTAGCAAATATCACGTATATGCCGATATCTCATTTGGTTGACCAGTTGAAACACTTTTAAACCCATTTTTTTCAGTTAAAAAAAACATTTAGTTACTGCACTTTGGCTTGGATTTGCAACGTAACGAAACCATTTGAAACCGGATTCATACGTGTGTGTGTGTGTGTGTGTGTGTGTGTGTGTGTGTGTGTGTGTGCGTGTGCGTGTGCGTGTGTGTAGATCCGTCCGTTGACCGGTCCCAGGGAAGGGGGCACCAGGGTGACCATAGAGGGGGAGAACCTGGGTCTGCAGGTTCGAGAGATCGCTCACGTCCAGGTGGCTGGAGTCAGATGTAACCCTGTACCCTCGCAGTACATCAGCGCTGAAAGGTCAGTGTGTGTGCGTGTGTTAAATATAGTATTATATACACATTATGACATCTGTGCTCTCTCTCTCTCTCTCTCTCTCTCTCTCTCTGTCTGGCTGTCTCTATCTTACTTCTGTGGAGGCATTTGTTGAGATGTGGGGGCAGTGGGAGGTTTTGTGTAGCATAGATCAGGGAAGTATTGATATAGACTAGAGGACATGCACATGCATAAAGTGAATGGCAGATCGAGTGGCAAAGTGAGTGACAAAGTGAATTTGATGTTGTTTGAAGTAATTTAATGAAATCAAATAGGACTTTTCTGTTTGGATGTATGGGCTGTCAAGGCCAGAAAGTAGTTTTTGCCACTCAGTAGGCATTCCCGCATAACTTACGGGTATGATGATGATGATGTCACGCGCATACCCTCTATTGTCTTTGTTAAAAAAAACAGATTAGAATACATGGGTGTTTATTACTATACAAACCGTATTGTATGTGTCTGTTTTTTTGTATTGTGCATCAGTCATGCTATTTAGTGGAGCCTGGAATGAGTGATAATGTTCTGATTGATTGAGTGGTAACAACATGAATGTCAGTAAAGGCTCAATGTGGTTTCTGCTCTTTGCATAATCTGTCTTGAGAGATTAGTAAAGTCTTTCTCTGCCTGTCTGTCTGTTTTTCAGGATAGTGTGTGACATGTCTGAGGCACTGCTCCCCCACTCCCCAGGAGGTCCAGTGGAGCTCTGTATTGGAGTTTGTAGTTCAGAGTACAGAACTCTGTCTCAGCAAACCTACTCCTTTGTGGTGAGCGTGTGTGCGTGTGTGCGTGCGTACTTGCGTGGGCGCCGATTTATGATTTTGCCGGTGGGCGCTCAGACTTTGAAGATTACAAGAGAGAGTTTGAATGACAGAAATCCGTTCAGAATTAGCCCACATGAGGTATAAGCCCTGGGTATCATGCATCCTGCGCAGTGCACACGCTACAAAGCATTTTAACCGTCCTATCGGTGCATTGCTCGCTATCTCCCGTGGGTGCTCGAGATCCCGAGCAACGCCTATGTGTGTGCGACTTAATTAAGTTTGACTTTGTCACTATTTACGTGACCATTTACACTACACTACGTCGTTTGTTGACTAGACTACAGTTCATGTCATTTACTCTGGTCTAACAATTTCATTGCCGTAATTGTGAATCTCTTTCTCACTTTTTTCAACAACCTCTCTTGTCCCATCTGTCTCTCTCTGTCTTTTATCTCCATCCCTCCCACCATGGTTGACTGGGTGTGTAGAGCCCCACTCTGAGTGGAGTTATCCCAGAGAGGGGTCCTGTCTCTGGGGGAACCAGACTCACCATTTCTGGGAAGCACCTGGACGCTGGCAGCTCTGTCACCATTTACATCCACAAGGAAGAGTGTCTCTTTGTCAAGTAAGTGTGTGTGTGTGTGTGTGTGTGTGTGTGTGTGTGTGTGTGTGTGCGTGTGCGTGTGCACGTGCGTGTGCACGTGCACGTGCGTGTGCACGTGCGTGCGTGCATGCGTGCCATGAACGAGAAAGGAGAGGAGTACATACCTCTGCCTGGCCTGGTGGCCCTACCCATGATTTTAGATGATGATCAATGTTTAGATCATTTTGAAAGGTCAAAAAGTATGCAAAATGATCAATACTCGTGCTAGCAAGCAATTCATTCATTGTTAACACCCCGGTCACCCAGGACGAAGTTCACTGTCCTTTCAATTAGTAACACCCAGTGCCCAGGATGAAGTTTTATCAAAAAGACAGAGGTTATTGATATCAAAGCCGACCGCATCGCTCCACAGTGGGACGTCATCGAAAATGTTCCCCCCCTGTTTTGCAGACAAGACCGAAAATCTTAAAACGTTAATAACTCTTGATCTAAATCATCCCGTCCAATTCTAAGAAAAGATCATGTCTTAGACGGCCCACCGCGGTCCCGTCGCTAGTCGCGATAGATTTAATCATACCTCCCGTTGTCGATCGGCTCTAGAGTGTTTTGGCTACATTTAGCTGCTACAGCCACTTCCGGGATAACATCAGGTCCGTCGCTAAAAGTGCTACTATAAATCGCCGGGCGCTATGATTTAATGGATTAAATAACCCTGGGCAATCAGAGTGTTAAATAAAGCCTTTCCAACATTCTAATCTTCCTTCTACTCTCCCCGCCTCTTCTCTCAGACGGACCTTTCGGGAGATAGTTTGTGTAACTCCCGCCTCCCAGTCCAGCTCTGGTCCCGCCCCCATCCGTCTGATGATTGACAAAGCCGAGGTGACGAGCTCTGAAATCCGATATGTTTACACAGACGACCCGACAATCGTCAACGTAGAACCCAACTGGACTATACTCAAGTAAGACACACGCACAGGCACATAAACACACACATTCACACAGGCGGACACACACACACACACACACACACACACACACACACACACACACACACACACACACAGTCACACCCACATATTCACTGGTATGTATAATGTAATGTTAGATTAACATTGAAATTATACAATGTATAGATGTTTGCATTGAATGATACATTTGTTTAATACAACTCTTGTGAGCTTGTTAGCTGTGAAATGACTGTGGATATGGATACTTTAACTGTAATGTACCACAGCTGAACTACAACAGTACTGCAGCACATACAGTACAGTACATCATTGGTTCTCAAAGTGATTCGGGGACCCCCAGGGGACCTTGGGGGTGTTCCAGGGGGTCCCCAGCAACAGTAGTTAATACAGCATCACAATCTTTTTAACCACTTTATCCATGTACAGATGTGCCGCCTGGATTGTGTTCACATCTTTTGCCTGTATTTAGGCCAGGTGCTGGATGTCAAGGCATCAAGGCAAACATCAAAGAGGAAGAAGAAACATTTGCACACTTGTTCCTAGAGCTCCACAGTAGACTTACTTTATTTAATTGGCAAAAAATCTGCACATGTCCTGCCATTGGCAATGCAGTAGATTGAGGAAGGCGGGCGTGTTATATGTTAATTCTATTCAGATACCCTGAATAGATGGAGTTCCTCTGCTGGACACTTCTTTGCAGAATAATAATTAACAAGGCTAATCAGTGTATAGAACCTGCAGGGAAAACATGCATTTTCAGAAAACCTTCAGGAAAGTGCAAAGCGTTAGAATGGCACATCTGTATATGTTAGAATGGCACATCTGTA
>NC_136807.1:24885725-24913225 GCF_951216825.1 Electrona antarctica | reverse complement strand
TGTGTGTGTGTGTGTGTGTGTGTGTGTGTGTGTGTGTGTGTGTGTGTGTGTGTGCAGTCTCCAGCTAACGTAGAGAAGTCTCTGCGTCTGTTCAGTCAGCTGTTGAACAACAAGAATTTTCTGTTGACCTTCATCCACACGCTGGAAGGTCAAAGGTCATTCTCTATGAGAGACAGAGGCAACGTAGCCTCGCTGCTAATGGCTGCCCTGCAGGTACATGCCTCATGTTTATTCATGAGTTCATTATGTTTATTAACATGTTCATTATGTTTATTAATTAGTTTATTATAGTGTTTATCAATGGCTGCTCTGTAGGTACATGTTTATGTATTTATTATGTTTTTAAATTAATTTCAGGTTATTAAGGTTTATTATAATGTTTCAATTACTACAATTAGTTAATTATGATGTGTATTAATAATAATAATGATAATAATAATTATTATTATTATAATAATAAACTTTATTTATAGAGCACCTTTCATGCACCTTTCAAAGCAGCGCAAAGGGAAAATCATAAAATCTAAAAATGTCTACAGAGGCTGTCTGCGACGGTGCTGATTATTCCAGTTGGCCCGTAGAAGCAGAAAGCTGCTTCACCATATTTTTTAGATGCCATTTTTGTAGGCACCTCGAGCAGTCCAGCAGTGGCGGACCTGAGGGGGGCGAATGGCTGCTCTACAATGTGATCATATGTTCATGTCATGATAATATTCCAGGGTCGTATGGAATATGCTACGGTGGTGCTGAAGCAGCTCCTGGCTGACCTCATAGAGAAGAACCTGGAGAACAAGAACCACCCCAAACTACTGCTGAGGAGGTACCCCTGACCCCTGACCCCCCTGTAGTTTTAAACTGTTGATACAGTATTCAGTCAAGCAAAAATACCCTAAACTACTGCTAAGGAGGTGTGTGTGTGTGTGTGTGTGTGTGTGTGTGTGTGTGTGTGTGTGTGTGTGTGTGTGTGTGTGTGTGTGTGTGTGTGTGTGTGTGTGTGTGTGTGTGTGTCTCTCCTTACAGGACAGAGTCTGTGGCTGAGAAGATGTTGACCAACTGGTTCACATTCCTACTACATAGATTTTTAAAGGTATATTTGCATGATGTGATTGCTGGTGCTCTCAGGACGTCTTCCGACCAAGGACTTCTAGCACAGTGGTTCTCATATCAAGGACCTCTAAATTAGTTTGGCCGCGGAAAAGTGTTGTGCCAAAATCTCCATATAAGATTTGTGGTGTTAACATTTTCAAATATATTCAGACATTTTTAAAGAATGTCAAGATGTTTTGAAAATATTTGATTGCCAATCTACAAGCTCACAACGTGTCACAGATACTTGCAGATTTTTGGCGCACCACACCATCGTACGACGGAGAATAAATCAGGCTTGCAAACCGGGAATTCTCAGTCTGAACTAGGCTAGAGAGTGAATTCTCAGTCTGAACTAGGCTAGAGAGTGACTGAGCCTTTGCAGTTTGTAGACACACTCTTTGGAGTCACCTTCTCCTGGCAATAAAAACGAATGTGCACTCAGTTGATTGTTTTAAAAAGCTACTAAAAACTCCCTTGTTTCACAAGCACTTTGTTGTGTGATGGGTTCATCCATGCAGTTATTCATGTCTTAAAGGAGAATTCCATACTAAACGGCTTTCTTACCTTTCTTTGTAGTTGTTACGTCCCCACCAAAGAGGTCCAGATGTTATTTTGTGCAAAAGCTCCTTGTTGGCTATTTCCCCTACATAAGCCCTAAACTAATTGCATTGAATTGAATGGGAATTGAATGGGGCTATGGGGTGTTGTGCTAATTCGCTTATTTCCATCGCTCAAAATTATATATTTTTTGTATATATCCTCTCTTCATAATGTAAATAATATCCCAAGCGGCACACTTTACTACTAATTTTGATGGAAATAAGCAAATTAGCACAACACCCCATAGCCCCATTCAATTCCCATTCAATGCAATTCATTGAGGGCTTATGGTAGGGGAAATAGCTAATAAGGAGTGTTTGCACAAAAAACACCTGGACCTCTTTGGTGGGGACGTAACGACTACAAAGAAAGGTAAGAAAGGTAAAAAAGCCTGGAATTCTCCTTTAATGTTTTATCATTTCTTTCTGTTATCTTACTATTATACGGTTATTATTATTTATTTTTATGTACTGATGATTTATGTAATGATTCACTGTACAGCACTGTAACCCTGGTTTTGAAAGGAGTTTTATGAATAAAATGTACCTTAAATGTATCTCTCTCTCTCTCTCTCTCTCTCTCTCTCTCTCTCTCTCTCTCTCTCTAGGAGTGTGCAGGTGAGCCTCTCTTCATGTTATATTGTGCCATCAAGCAGCAGATGGAGAAAGGTCCCATCGACGCCATAACGGGAGAGGCCCGCTACTCCCTGAGCGAAGACAAGCTCATTCGACAACAGATCGACTACAAGCAGCTGGTGAACACACACACACACACACACACACACACACACACCCACACACACACACACACACACACACACACACACAACTGGGAGCTGATGGTACAGTAGGTGTTGCACTCCACCTCAGCTTCCGCGCCACAAATTTTGATTAGTCCCCATTCAATCATTAAAAGGGGCACTAGCCCCTCCTATATTCAGCTATAGTGTAGATTTTTGTCCTAAGACAAACATTAAATTCCCATTAACAATGAAGCAATAGATGAATCACGAGTGTGATTTTTTTTAAATATAATATACCTCTAAAAGAAGGGCGTGTTATTTAAATTGTCAGCCGCCAGATTTATCAATACACGTCCGTTTGTACGCTGTGATTGACAGGAATAAATCACACGTGAGCCCCGGTTCTTATACAGTACGTTCACATTGATGAATGAGGGCCAGTCTCACCATTATGACCGCAGTGTTATCAACCGACCCCATGTTCTACAGCGGCCCTCAGGGTTAAGCCATTTAAGTATCCCTGGTTTAGCGCCAAAAATGGATAGACACCCTCGTTCTCAGATGATACCGACAATATGTGACTGACCTACTTACACACACACACACACACACACACACACACACACACACACACACACACACACACACACACACACACACACTGCAAACACTCCACAAACACAGACCGAACACCACATATCTATCTGCGTGTCTGTCTGTTTGTCGGATAAAATATGATGTTATTATGAGTGGTGACATCAATAGGGTTATCGATCGGTCGTGAGGGTTTTGTAATGGCCGACCTATCGATCACTGTCCTGATATCATTGGTATTGATGAGGCCTATAATGTCTATGCTATTAATCATTCTGCTGATCAATAGTGTGACTGAAAGAGACCATGTGTCTGATGGAAGTAGGTCAGCAGGCGCCGCATGCGCACACACACACACGCACACGCACACGCACACGCACACGCACACGCACACACACACACACACACACATGCGCGCACACATGCGTGCACACACGAACACACACACACACTGAGAGACACACACTCGCCTGCTTCCCGCTCTTTTCTGTTGCTGACTTAACGGTTGCTATTTTCGGCGAGTGACACTGTCCTAAACGGAAGTATAAATCAGGCTTATCTTTTCTTCCCCCCCAGCATCAAACACTCTTACTCTACTTATCTCTCACTGATTAAGCCCACGTCTTAATCACACCGTGGGCACACATCTCTCTCTCGCTCTCTCTTTCTCTCTCTCTCTCTCTCTCTCTCTCTCTCTCTCTCTCTCTCTCTCTCTCTCTCTCTCTCTCGCTCTCTCTCTCTCTCTCTCTCTCTCTCTCTCTCTCTCTCTCTCTCTCGCTCTCTCTCTCTCTCTCTCTCTCTCTCTCACTCTCTCATGGTAAATGGTGCATTTATATCGCACTTTCATCCAAAGCACTTAACAATGTGCATTGTATTCACACATTCACTCACCAACAGCAGAGGACACCATGCACCAATTGGGAGCAGTTAGGGGTGCAGTCAGTGTCGTGCCCAAGGACACTTTGACAGTTAACACACAGGGGGAGCAGGGGGGGGGGGTCCCCTTGTAATTCCGCATTAGTCCGACAACGTGGCTTCGCATGCCGGTTAGGGAGAGGGTTAGTAATAAAAGAAAGTAATGGGGCAAGTCGGACCAACACAACGTCAGAATAATGCCCTTGATCTGAGCTGGGGATCGAACGGAGAACCTTTTGATTACCCAGCGGCCACTCTACCTCCTGAGCCACTGCCGTGCTCTCTCTCTATCTTTGTGTGTTTATCTCTCTCTCTTTGTCTCTCTCTCTCTCTCCCTCTTCTCCCTCCCTCTTCCTATTACTTTCAAATACAAATCCTCTCTCACACTTGTGCCAGCGATTTTCCTCCCCTGTGCCAATGTTGCCAACCCCTGATGTAACGTGTGTGTGTGTGTGTGTGTGTGTGTGTGTGTGTGTGTGTGTGTGTGTGTGTGTGTGTGTGTGTGTGTGTGTGTGTGTGTGTGTGTGTGTGTGTGTGTGTGTGTGTGTGTGTGTGTGTGTCGGTGTGTCGGTGTGTCGGGACGGACTGACAGACTCTGATGTGCATCCCTCCGGAGGGGGAAGTGGGCACGGAGGTCCCGGTCAAGGTGCTGAACTGTGACACAGTGACGCAGGTCAAAGACAAGCTGCTGGACGCCGTCTATAAAGGAACCTCCTTCTCCCAGAGACCCCAGGCTGACGACATGGACCTGGGTGGGTAACACACATGTTTACTACCGTCATTCGTCCAATGATTGGCTTAAGACCTGCTACAAATGCCTTCTAACTCTAAAACTTTTCCGTGCCAAGCACCCCCGGAATTCATATTTATTTGGCCGCGGGACTCCCTTCTGAAAATGTTTGTGTTAAAAATTCAAATAGGGTGAGGTCGCGTGCACGCGTCCGCCTTGGTGACGGCAAACTGCTGGGCGAGCAGATCAACTATGGAATGAATTCTGTACTGGCCATATATGGAGTGTGTCTTGAGTGTACAGGGTTTAATGAGGTCAGATCAACATATGGAATGTCAGAACGGACTGACGGCCATATAGGGTTGCTTGTCACACGAATCGACGGAACGACAGACAGGTTTTACAGGTTTTCATAGTAATCTGCAACCTATGGTCGCAATAAAAACATACATCTGCTATTTTTGTGAATCACTGTTCTAATAAATAATAAATAAAACTCTGTAATGACTGGATTGTTAGACTTGTATATGTGGTTTATGCTGTGTGTGTGTGTGTGTGTGTGTGTGTGTGTGTGTGTGTGTGTGTGTGTGTGTGTGTGTGTGTGTGTGTGTGTGTGTGTGTGTGTGTGTGTGTGTGTGTGTGTGTGTGTGTGTGTGTGTGTGTGTGTGTGTTGCAGAATGGCGGCAGGGCAGGTTGACTAGAATCATTCTTCAGGATGAAGACGTTACAACGAAGATAGAAAGTGACTGGAAGCGACTGAATACACTGGTCCACTACCAGGTACACACACACACACACACACACACACACACACACACACACACAAGCCGCCATTGGTGGCACAACTAACTCTCTAATAGAAGGCTCTGGTTCAAACCAAGCTGATCCCGATGTGGGTAGACCAAAACTCTGATTTTGCCTCGGCAGTGTGAACATCTTTGTAAATCAAATTTGAATCCCATTCCTTGTTCAGACTTAATGAATTGCATTTTTTATAGCGCTTTTCCAAGTGCTCAAAGCGCTTTACAATGGTTCATTCATTCATACATTGGGAGGTGAAACCAATCCAAGTCCCTCACACGATTTCACCATTGATCATAATTCACACATCAGTAGATGTGTATGTATGCGTTGCGTGTGCATGTACACCTGACATAAATTAACCGTAATTACACATTACATTAACTGTAATTACAACAAAAATCTACTATGTATAATTAGGCAGGCACACACACGTTCCTCAATCGTATCATAATTCCATGCTGGTGCATGGAATTATGATACCATTCATAATGCATTCACCCCCATATGCACGCATGCACGCACACACACACACACACACCCGCACACAAATACATGCACAACTACACACACAAGATGAATGTGGTGACTGCTGATTGGTTGATTAATTGATTGATTGATGTGTTGCTAGGTGACAGATGGTTCTCTAGTTGCCTTGGTGCAGAAGCAGGTGTCAGCCTACAACATCGCCAACTCCTTCACCTTCACACGCTCGCTCAGTCGTTACGGTAACACACACACACACACACACACACACACACACCCACACACACACACACACACACACACACACACACACACACACAGCACACACACACACACAATTAATATGTATGTTATTTTCCTTCAAGGTCTTTTAAACTATTGAACGGAGGAAGTTTTCTCTGAACACACCTGAGATTCCTCTCTCTCTCTCTCTCTCTCTCTCTCTCTCTCTCTCTCTCTCTCTCTCTCTCTCTCCCCGTCTATCAGTCAGTTTGATGAATTGCTGTGTCTCTTTGATCAATATTCAATCTCTTTCTCTCCCCACACATCTCCTCTCATCTCTTATTCGCTCCCCGTATCCCCACTCTCTCTCTCTCTCTCTCTCTCTCTCTCTCTCTCTCTCTCTCTCTCTCTCTCTCTCTCCACTCTCTCTCTCTCTCTCTATAGAGTCATTACTTCGCACGTCCAGCAGTCCAGACAGTTTGAGGTCCAGAGCTCCAATGATAACGCCTGACCAGGAAACAGGTCACATTATTATTATTATTATTATTATTATTATTATTATTATTATTATTATTATTATTATTATTATTGATTAGTGTTCTTCTTAACAACAATAATCATTAGACCTATATGATCGTATGGGGGAAGTTCAGCTTGTTTCTGCCCAAGTGGTCAGACTTGAGCGGTTAGGGGCTTGCTCAATGCTCAGGGACACCTCAACACATTGCCAGGGGCTGGGAATTTAGCTATGGCTGCTCCTTCTTCTTGTGACCAGAGTTGAAACATTGCTGTAGGAAATATAAGACATGTTTATAGGGACTGAACTGTGATGTTGGTAGTAATATTAATAGTAGTAGTAGCAGTGGTGTAAATTAACTAAATTAATTTACTCATGTACTGTGCTTATTGGTATCTTCAGTGATTTCACTTAATTCAAATATCACTTTTATTTTTTTTATTTTTGGGATAATCCTCCCTACGATAGAGTGCGCTGACCATATAAGGTCAGCACACCCCCAGTCATGATCGAGCGGGGGCGGGCCTGTTGCGTGTCCCCCCACTGTAGAGTGTACATGTGCACATCTTACCGGGGCGGACCGTTTCTTTTTCTCCAAATGACCCAAATCACTGAATGCTCCTTTAAGTACAATTTTGAGGTATTTTTACTTTAGTGAAGTATTTTCAAATTACTGTACGTTTACTTCTACTCCACTACATCTCAGAGGCAAATGTTGTACTCCACTACAATAATTTGAAAACTTTAGTTACTTTGTAGATTTCGATTATTATTACAAAACATACATTAACCACTTGAAAATAGCCGATCTACAAGCTCACAATGCGTCTTGTAATTTTACTCAAGTACATTTTTAATTCTGGGCTTTTACTTGTAACTTGAGTAGTTAAACAATTGAGTAGTTATTCCACCACTGAGTAGTAGTAGTAATAGTATTACTAATAGTGTTAAATGTGTATTTGTGTTGTGTGTAGGTACTAAACTGTGGCATCTGGTAAAGAACCATGAACACAGTGATCAGAGGGAAGGAGACCGGGGCAGTAAGATGGTCTCTGAAATCTACCTAACAAGACTACTGGCTACTAAGGTAGTTATACACACACACACACACACACACACACACACACATACACACACACACACACACACACTGCATCGATTGTATTCAAGAAAGACAAACAATAGAAAAGCAACACAGGCCGTCTGGGCTTTTCTTATGTACTGTCTATCTGTGCAACATCATTGGCCGCCCGTTGGGAGACCAGACGTAGATGGTGAGTATTCATTCCAATGGGAGAAGGGATCTGAACGACTAAATATTGGACGAATCTTCCCAACATTTTGACACTAAAATTGTTTGGCTTTTTTTTTCAAAGAGACAAATCAAGAGAAAAGCCAAGATCTGACGGCAGACACTGCCCACTTGGGCGACCAGACCACTATCTTCCTAAATGAAGCGTCTTTGTTTGTACTTACCGTAAGTGTTGTTTGGTCCTCCCGCCCATAGGGGACACTGCAGAAGTTTGTGGACGACCTGTTTGAGACGGTGTTCAGCACGGCACACCGCGGCTCTGCGCTCCCATTGGCTATCAAGTACATGTTTGACTTCCTGGATGAGCAGGCAGACAAACGGCAAATCACAGACCCAGACGTCCGTCACACATGGAAGAGTAACTGGTGAGACTGGCACGCACCCAACACACACCCGGGTTCAAATCTGCGGTAGAACTTGAAAGTTCCATTAACCTTTTGAAATAACACTCTGAAATAACACTGTCTGTCTGTCTGTCTGTCTGTCTGTCTGTCTGTCTGTCTGTCTGTCTGTCTGTCTGTCTGTCTGTCTGTCTGTCTGTCTGTCTGTCTGTCTGTCTGTCTGTCTGTCTGTCTGTCTGTCTGTCTGTCTGTCTGTCTGTCTGTCTGTCCAGTCTTCCGTTGAGGTTCTGGGTGAATGTGATCAAGAACCCTCAGTTTGTGTTCGACATCCACAAGAGCAGCATCACAGACGCCTGTCTGTCCGTGGTGGCGCAGACCTTCATGGACTCCTGCTCCACGTCCGAACACAGACTGGGGAAAGACTCCCCGTCCAACAAGCTGCTGTACGCTAAAGACATTCCGAACTACAAGAGCTGGGTAGAGAGGTGAGCGCAACTTAAAGGTCCACGTAGTATAGTAACACAAACGTGTGTGTGTGTGTGTGTGTGTGTGTGTGTGTGTGGGTGTGTGGGTGTGTGTGGGTGTGTGGGTGTGTGTGTGTGTGTGTGTGGGGGTGTATTACAGGGACATTTCTAAGATGTCCTCATAAGTATAGTAACGTAAACGTGTGTGTGTGTGTGTATACTAGGTATTACAGGGACATTTCTAAGATGCCCTCCATCAGCGATCAGGACATGGACGCCTACCTGGTGGAGCAGTCGCGTCTCCACGGCACCGAGTTCAACACACTGAGCGCGCTCAGTGAGCTGTACTTCTACATCAACAAGTACAAGGAGGAGGTGAGCCGGGGCACGGTGCTGATTCTGTTTAATCTGCTACACCAGTGGCTCTCAAATTGGGGTCCAGGGATCCTCGGGTGTCCTTATGGGGCTTCCAAATTACTTACTGGGTGTGTAAGCGGGGAATGCTGAAGGGAGGAGTAGGATGGAGGCTTTGGGTCCTCCCGGTGGGGGCTCCTCACTGGCAGGTGAGGAGCAGTGACAACACACAGAAATGTGTGCGGGTAGGAACTAATAGGCATAACAGTATTTTGTGGAGAAATAATTAAAATAATTAAACATTTCCAAAATATCTAATAGTCAGTTATTGGGGTGCCGCCCCTTTACAACTGTATTAATCAATAGATATATATTATTTATTATATCCCGGTAATTACTTTTCAGTTTCTAATTATTCATGTCCAGTTACTGGCTTGAAACAACGGGACGGACTGGAGAATGACACAACACACTGGCTTTAAATGTGCCATCATGTCTACCTTGTCCCTCCCTCACAGATCCTGACAGCGCTGGACAGGGATGGATACTGTCGTAAACACAAGCTCAGACACAAGCTGGAGCAAGCCATCAACCTGATGTCTGGAAGCAGCTGAGAGCAGGAGACACACGGACAGATGGACAGACAGATGGATGGGTGGGTGGGTGGGTGGGTGGGTGAATGGATGAATGGGGGAGGTAGAATGGGAGAGGGGGAACTAGGGTTGGGGGGGATGAACTGATGGATGTCACAGCCACTGCCCCGGCCCTTTTTAATTGGGGCCACTAGAGCCCCATCCACAAGCGATCTGGATGGACTTTTGCAGACGGAGCTACTTCTGAACAACAAACTCAACTTAACTCCTGGAGTTTGATTTGAATTCTAAAACTTCATAGCAGGTGCAAACAAACAAACAAACAAACAAACAAACAAACAAACAAACAAACAAACGGTGGATCCAAAACCCGCTTCACTGTCACTATGGGAACCAGCCATGGTATGAACGGCGAGGAGGGAGGCGTGGCTGCGGAAGGATCCAGAAACTAGGTTGAAGATTTTTAGGGTCGAGTCATGAAGTTTTAACTGATGAACACAAAACAAAAAAAGAGAGAGAGAGAGAAGATCTATACCTGTCTTGAAGATTAATGAACCTGGTCTGGAAGTTTCTAAAGGACTCCACCTGGCCAGTGTGAGTGACCCCGTGAGTGTTTATATCGATGGCCCAGTTCGGAAGCATCCGCAATCTAGGTCGACGTTCGGAAGGTAGAGTCAAGTTTTGACCTAAGGAAGTGGGAGGCCAATCAACGATGCATCCAAAACCGCTGGCCAGGCCTGGTGTTGGAACTAAGTATTTGACCTGACCTTCAAATCCATGACCTGGAAAAGCTCTGGAGACTTTGAGTTAGAGAGAACGAAGCCTGAGTTGAACAGAAGACGCTTTATTTGACTCGACCCTGGAGTTCTTGTCCTAGTTGAGGATCTGGATGTTCTATAATGACGTTCTGTACAAAACCACTCTCTGGACAATCACTGAACCACAGCACACTGAGCCGAATGCCTACCAACCGACCAGAACCTGTGTCCATTCTCCTCTCCTCTCCTCTCCTCTCCTCTCCTCTCCTCTCCTCTCCTCTCCTCTCCTCTCCTCTCCTCTCCTCTCCTCTCCTCTCCTCTCCTCTCCTCTCCTCTCCTCTCCTCTCTCTCTTCTCACCAAACCTGACCTCAACCCCCACCATTGGTCAGTCCTACTGATCCCTGGCCTACTATTGGCCAGACAGACTTTTTATTAGTAATGTTACTGCCCGACCAATCAAGACTGTGGAATCCGCCAGAATCGTGAAATCGTTAATTACAGTTAAAGAAAAAAGACAATAACTATTAGACCGATCTGTCTGAACAGTGTTTGAATACATTCCAATAACAGGCACACTAACAGTATGTCTGTACGCCACACAGCTTTGTCACTACGGTGACTCGGGTTCGACTCCAGAAAAAAAAGATGAAGAAAAAAACAAATCCCAAAGCTGTTCAACCAAACTTTCCACTCAATCATAAAACATGACTTTTGCATCATCACTGTCAAAAACGTGAATATCTTGACCTTTCACACACACGTACATGCATAGACATATACACATACATACAGTACACAGCCATGTTATACCGCGCCATGCAAGCATTGACATGACCGCCAGGGGGGAAATACTGTGCAGTTACAAGCCAGTGCCATGTAAAGACCGGACCAGATCGCATGAGAACGGACCGGACTCGGACCAAACCCAGATCTGGTAGGAAAAACCAGGGACTGGACTATGAAGTAGACTGGACCGGAGCTGAACTCAAGAATTCAGTTTTAAAGATTTGTGGCTTCAATTGTGGAAAAAAGAAAAAAAGGAAAAAAAGAAAAAAAAAAGAAAATTACAATAAAATGGAAAAAAACAAAACAAAAAAACACACGATAATTAATTATAAAAGAAAAAAGATTTCAAACGGAGAAAACAATGAATATTGAAAAGTTAACATGTAATAAGAACTTTGTGGATTGGAAGGTTGGATTTAAAAGAACTTGTATAAAGAATGTTTATGCGACAGTGTGTCAGAGGGAGGGGACAAAGCCAAGGAGTGGATCAGACGGATTGGACTACCAAACGAGACCAAGCCAGCCCCACGGCCTGCCACAAAAACACGAGAGAACTCACAAACGAAGAGGTCAAAGACCAAGAAATGCAGCTTAAAAGTCTTGAGAACCTCTAGAATTATGTCCTGCAAGGTTCCGTTCCATTTTCAGACCAACTCCCGTCCCACCGTGGAAGAGAAATGTCAAGAACCATCTGCCTCTTCCGCCTGTTGGCCTGAGAACTTTGACAACAAAGTGGGCACTGAAAGAAAGTAGAACAGAACTTACAAGGAGCGGAACCTGGAGTGTTTGTGGGTGGGTGTGTGGGCTGGGGGGGAGGGTATGTGGTGGGTGTGGAACCTCCTGCAGTATTAAAGCAGGACGGGGGACAAACTTCTACCAACCCTCCCCTCTGAGGGACAGCCACGTCAGGGTTAAACACAACACCTTCAAGCTGGGAGACTCGTATGACTGACCAGTACAGTACAGTACAGTATATCTGTATCTGACACATGGTGCTGAGAGTTGAGCATGTCAGGGTTCAGTTGGAGGACTGGGTGATACGGAGGAGGAAATATTTTTTTATCCAAATACCTTGGTAACTATATATAATATACCACGATAACATCATATTGTATGACAAGAATATCTTTGTTTTATTTGTTTCAAAAATAGTAAAAATAGCTGATCTGCAAGCTGACATGTCACATTTTGCCATTTTGAAACATTTCTTAAGTATAAAATGGGGCCTAAGTGATTAAAACCAGGAAAAGACGACGTATTTCATATCACTATATTATGGTATCCAAAAACCCCATAGGATATCTAAGTGTCATATCACAATATGGATGTAATATCCATGTATTGTTCAGACCCTAGTACAGTGTCTTGTACCAGGTGAGCAGAGCAGGGTTCGATGTGGAATCCATCGGTTGTTTTGGGGATTTGAACCCGCAACCCTCAGGCCACTAAGCTTGGCGGTCTCCCAGTGTAAGAAGGGACATGTTGTGTTTAACGTGAGGGGCGGTCTCTCTCCTGGTCTCTGTGATGCCATAGCTTCAAAGCACCTTTTAATTTCTCACTGTTGAGTTTGTTGTTGTTTATATTTGGGGGCCAAAAGGACCCCGTTGAGGACGGAGGATGATGAAGAGAGGGGTCCTGATTTAAAGACTGCCTTTTTAGATGAAGAATAGATAGTAGAAGAGGGAGGGAAGCCACTATATACCTATACCACTGTCCTGTGTGTGTGTGTGTGTGTGTGTGTGTGTGTGTGTGTGTGTGTGTGTGTGTGTGTGTGTGTGTGTGTGTGTGTGTGTGTGTGTGTGTGTGTGTGTGTGTGTGTGTGTGTGTGTGTGTGTGTGTGTGTGTGTGTGTGTGTGTGTGTGTGTGTGTGTGTGTGTGTGTGTGTGTGTGTGTGTGTGTGTGTGTGTGTGTGTGTGTGTGTGCGTGTGTGCGTGCGCTACTAGAGTGGAAACCAGTTGCAATATTTGTAGTGCCACTAAAATAAATAGATGGTAACATTATATAATTCAAATCACTGTAATCATAATACTCTCTATATAAATCGCTGATCATATCCTCAACCCAGTTAAAATAATGTATGATATTATTGTTAACTCCAATAAAATAGCAGATTATAGATTTAACCTGGATAAAATCATTGATCATATCTTCAAACCTGTTAAAATCACTGATCGTGTCAGAATAGAAACCATACTGAAATGTACTGAACCAAACCGAGCAATAAGCCCTGCATTTAAAACTATAACTTGTACTTGAATTTACCAGACAACTTGTTTTACATCCATTTTTCTTTAGACCATTCCAAGTCCAGAGTCAACAGACTGGGACTGTACTTTTTGCACTGGCAGAACTGCAGTGTACATGGCAGAGATGCAGTATATACTGCAATTCTGCCATTGCAAAAAGAACAGTCCCAGTCTGTTGACTGTGGACTTAAGTTGGAATGGTCTAAAGAAAAATGGTTGTCTGGTAAATTCAATTGAGGGTGAATTTGTCTTTTTCCAGCTGGAAAAAGACAAGCCGTTAGGAGCCTCTATCTGCTAACGAAACAATCGTTTGTTATGTCGTTAAACAAAACAAAAGGGAAAAAACCCAAAAGGCGTTTAGTTGTCATGTTGGACAGAAACATTCCAAGCTGTTTCATCTTCTCGTCTCCCCCTCGTCCCCTCTTCCACTCCAGAGGAGAGGAGCAGATTGAATACTGATCACGAAGTCATTCATCAAACTGACTGCTAAAGGTCTCCGAGAGAGAGAGAGAGAGAGAGAGAGAGAGAGAGAGAGAGAGAGAGAGAGAGAGAGAGAGAGAGAGAGAGAGAGAGAGAGAGAGAGGAGAGAGAGAGAGAGAGAGAGAGAGAGAGAGAGAGAGAGAGAGAGAGCAAATAAAAGAAAGACGGGATGAAGCAGAGGGAGGTGTGGAGAAAGGTTATTAGAAAGGTGGAGTTATAATGTGTAGCCACTTGTAATTCCCTATGTACTTTGTCACGCACCGAATAGCAGAAATAGCAGATCTACAGGCTCACAGTGCTGCGCAATGAAACTTTGTGTGAGCTTATGGGTCTGCTATTATTTTCGTGCATGACCCAGTCGTACGATGGAGTATGAATGGGGCTTTGAGGATGGACGGATGGACGGATGGATGGATGGATGGATGGATGGAGAGCAGAGTGGAAGAACAGAGTGAAAAGGAGGGATGGACCAGAGGGAAGGGGAGGGGCATGGAGAGAAACGGAACGAGGGATGAAAAGAGTGAGACGGAGAGAATTGAAACCTTGAGATAGAAACACCTTTCCACTCTACTAGCTTGTGTGTGTGTGTGTGTGTGTGTGTGTGTGTGTGTGTGAGTGAGTGAGTGAGTGAGTGAGTGAGTGAGTGAATGTGCGTGTGTGCATGCACGCATGCCTATATCAGTGGTATTGTCCCATCCCCCACCACACACACACACACACACACACACACTGACACGGGAGGACACAATGGAGACTGAAGGTTAGGATTAATGAATTAATCAATTAATGGATTAATTTCTTGAGGAAAATCAAAGAAACAGTGGTGGGCTCAGACTAATATTTGGTACAAATGCAATGTCCATCCATCTACACACACACACACACACACACACTTCTAAGCTTAGCCTTCTACAACCATGAGGTATTTATTGATACTTTTTAGTTTTAATTTATTTTTTATGAGCGGTATTTATTGCAGTTTTTTTTTTTTATTATTCATTTGTACAGTGTAGGAACTGAACACCAGCCTTTTAACACACACATAAACACACATACACACACACACCTACAGATTCCAACGTCCGCGCTGCCAACATGGCGATCATTTCCACTCGCTGACCATACAGGAGTCAGGAGAGTCATTTGAAGGAGTCACATGATTCCATTGGTTCCCCATGATTGTTAAAATGTGTTCATGCACTGGATTCTCAACGTTGGGTCTGGGGACCCCCACAGAGTCCAAAATGGACCATCTCGGGCCTGTACCCTATTGTGATGAATATAAGAGTACAGTATGTTGTCGTTTTTTTCAATGGAAATATCCTAAAAAACGGGGTCGTATTATAATCGGGGACTAGACTATTTGGTCTTCAATGTACCTTTGTATCTTGAAAAATGGGGGGTCGTCTTATAATCAGAGTCATCTTATATTCGGTACAATGCGGTAAATCTGAGAGTGTACGAATGGAAACTGAATGGACCCGTAGCAGTTCCATTCGTACACTCGGAGTTACATTGACACTGGAGATTTTCCAGTGTGGATTGTGGGACCCAGAGATGAATAATGGAATCAAATGGGGGTCCGTGGGTCTAATGCATATCAAACTGAGATTCCAGAGATGAATGATGGAATCAAATGGGGGTCCGTGGGTTTAATGCATATCAAACGGATTCAAAAAGGTTTTAGAATCATCGAGTGTTAACTGGGAGTCAAGAGTCATGCTGGGAACACACACACACCCACACACACACTACTGGAAGGGTAGATGTTACCATGGTAACAGCTATATTGGGGATCCACATGAACAATAAGTTAACAAAAGACTTGGGACACGGCCACAGAAATGGGACGATATCATGATGTAATCTCCCTTTTAATTAACTGATAAATTAATTTCCCTAACTTAAAGGACCATTAGTATACCGTGTCATTGTTCTACTCACGGCTTCAGAGTTAATATTCGGAGATGCACAAACACAGACCGTTTTGCAATTAATTGTTTCGGTTATAGAGGTTCTCGTGAATTTACATTAATAATTTAGAAGGTTTTAGATCAATAAAACTGTGCAGTTGATGCAGTCAAAGTCATGGATATTTGAAATTCATTCGTAAATAAGTTATTTAATCAGGATCAATTTCTGGACTTTTCAATTAATCTGCCCTTTAAAATGCTCCAATAATAAACAAACAAAAAACTAAAACTAAATGTGCCAGACCACCTGCATGGTCCTTTAAGTACTCTGCCATTTTAAATATTTGAGAATTATACATTTCCATCATTTCATTGCTGTTGGGTGAAAGTCTCATAGGTCCAAAGCTGTTATCTTTCAGGATACAAATTCAAAAATAGCACATTTTCACAACGTGTCGCAATGTGACACGATATGAGTTTGTAAATCTGCTATTTTTACTACTCTTGTGTGACACTAGTATGACAAAGTATAGGGTGTTAATTAACACAAAAAAACATAAAAAGTTAAAATATGGTTATGAGACGTTTCTGCACGACGGATTAGCAAAATGATCCTCAACCTATTCCCAAATTAATCCCACAAATGACTCCCAAATAAAGTCCTCACCAACTCCGAAGCAAATCCCCCCCATAAAAAAAGAAACTGTTTGGTTTTCATAAAGAGTCCAAATGAATTTTCAGAGAGTGGAATGTGGAACGGATCCCGACGGGCCTCATTGTACCATAATTAAAAACGATTTCCTCCGCGACTCCCCGTAGAGTTTGGGACCGGGGGAGTCAGATGTTTTTATTGTACCATAATAACATAATTATTATAACTCTAGAGGCATGTGGTTCTCAACTGATGGTTAAAGGACTCTGGACTAGAAAATGCTTCTCCCCTGGGCTGTGAACCAATGTGGGTCGATAAATAATGACGTCAGTCAAAACTTCATAAAGATTATGGTTATATTTACCAGAAAAACTCTGTTCAGAAATCTGTATAAAAATCGCTGGGACGTCACTTCACTGTCCCCGGCGTCTCGTGACCCACTTTGGGGGTCTCGACCCGCCAGTTGAGAACCACCACGCCTCCGAACTTGAAATCTTGTGTCTTAGTTGAGAAAATGGGGATTGTTCATTCTGATGTTTTCATGAAGTAAGCTATGAGGCTACATAAAGGTGTTATGAGGCATCATAGGAGATGTGTGAATGCATTATGAGCATGATGACGTAATCCACTGTGCTGAGCGAGGGGTCAAGTCCTTTTGCAGGACAACAGAGCACTCTTAGAAAGCTAAAGGTCTTATTCATCCCAAAGGTTCCACACTAGAGAAACTGCTTGAAAGGTTCCCTATAATGGGCTTGGAAACATTCGTGACAGAGGTGGTTTCTAAGCCCTTTTATTTTAGAGTGTATTACCAATAGTAGTTCACGTCCGTGGCCTTTTAAAAGACAAAGAGAAGTTGATTGTCTGAAACGTAGAATTTGTTTTTAACCATTTAAACCCTATATAATTTGTTGACTGGAGTCCCCCAGGGCTCTGTACTGGGGTTATTGTCTTTGACGTTATTTAGTGTAAAGCGAAACAAGAGGTAATCCTTTTTTGCTCTCCTTAAAGGGGTATAGTTCACCCAGGAAACCTTTTTTTTTTTTTTATCTGAAAAAAGAAAAAATATATAAAAGAAAAGTTGTTTTGGCATTTATGAATAATGTTTTATATTGTTTTGCCTCGGCCTCCTATTCATTTAATTAGTTACATATTGGACAAAATTATGTGACAAAAAATAAATGTCCATGTGGTGAACTATCCCTTAAATAGCCTCACAGAAATAGGCAAAGTACCCCCCTCCCCTCCCTCCCCCAATAGGGACGTTATAGGGTTGAAGTGGTTAAAAGATGAAAAGTAAAACATTGTGATGCCTCATAACACTGTTGGTCTGAATGGAAGAGCACCAGAACAGAACCTTGTACCAGGACGTCATCAGGGTCCATGTTTTTGATACCATTTGCCATTGCCTTGTTTTAGTTTTTTTATTTTATTTTTTTACTTTTTTTTGTTTTGTTTTCTTTTGTTTTGCTGAGTTACAATGTAATGATGACGATTGATTCTTCATGTAATAGCCTGTGTCTGTTTTTTATACCATTGCCATTGCATTCAGCTGAGTTTGTATATTTGTGTGATTTCACTAAAGTGTAACAGAAAAGTTGGCGTGACATAGTGTGCTCTTCATTTATATATTGATTATTTATATATGCCAGTGTGTATATATATTTTTTTGGATCTGAAATAAACTCTGCACTTTTGCTGGAGATGCCGCATAGTATTGTACAAAAAAGAACTCAAACATTTTACAGTAGAGCTAGTGACTTACCTGTTATACTGTACCTATCCACTTCATGCCTTGTGGCACATATTAAGGCATTCACAGAGTGCTTCCACTTTTCTTTGGGGCTTTCTGCCTTTATTGATAGCCTAGGACATAGTGGAGATAGACAGGGAGAGAGAGACATTCATGGCTGCCAGTTCTCTCCTGATGTCGTGTCGGAGTTCAGACTGATCCAGTCCGTACTGAATAACCGCTAACGTCTTCAGACTAGGACTAAAGTCTAAGGCATACAGGTCCTCAGGTGTGTTGTCTCCTCCATAGAGGATGATACGATCTCCCACCATGCAACAGCAGCCACCAGTCATCCTTGACGGGCCGTTCCCCTTGGGCTTAACCTCCTTCCAGGAGAAAGTCTCAGGACTGAATTTCCACAGTTCATTGGGGTGCTGAATATCTTGGCTACCAAATATGTACAGCTCTCCATTGCAGGTAAAGGCTGAATGACAGTAGCGTCTGAGAATCTGTGCAGAAGGTGTGTTCATCCAGAGGTTGGTCTCTGTGTCAAACACTCTGATGTCGTTGTAGTACTGACCCCCCCACGTCCCACCCCCAAACACAAAGATCTTTGTCCCGATGATGGTGGCAGAGTCATACCATGAAGCAGATGGTGCAGTGTCTCTGGTGTTAATTGAAGTCCAGGACATTGTGGTGGTGTCCAACTTGTACATGTCATCAGTCCATCCAGTCAGCAGGGTGTGTCCTCCATAGATAAACATGACCTTCTCCAACACACAGGCTGAGTGGTGGTACCTCTCCTCTGGAACAGTCCCAGAAACCCTGGATTTGAACCAGGCGTCTTACTGGTAATGAATGGCCAGCTTTGATTGAACACAAACATTGCGTAAACACAAACATTGCAGACGAAGGTGAGGACGCAAATTCTGAATGAGATGATGTACGATGATAAGAGAGATCCTCACTTCACACACGTGTGATGTTTATATACAGTAGGCCACAACATCACACACGTGTGATGTTTATATACAGTATGTTTATATACAGTAGATGTTTATATACAGTAGGCCACAACATCACACACGTGTGATGTTTATATACAGTAGGCCACAACATCACACACGTGTGATGTTTATATACAGTATGTTTATATACAGTAGATGTTTATATACAGTAGGCCACAACATCACACACGTGTGATGTTTATATACAGTAGATGTTTATATACAGTAGATGTTATATACAGTAGGCCACAACGCACACACGTGTGATGTTTATATACAGTAGATGTTTATATACAGTAGATGTTTATATACAGTAGGCCACAACTCACACACGTGTGATGTTTATATACAGTAGATGTTTATATACAGTAGGCCACAACTCACACACGTGTGATGTTTATATACAGTATGTTTATATACAGTAGATGTTTATATACAGTAGGCCACAACATCACACACGTGTGATGTTTATATACAGTAGGCCACAACATCACACACGTGTGATGTTTATATACAGTATGTTTATATACAGTAGATGTTTATATACAGTAGGCCACAACATCACACACGTGTGATGTTTATATACAGTAGATGTTTATATACAGTAGATGTTATATACAGTAGGCCACAACGCACACACGTGTGATGTTTATATACAGTAGATGTTTATATACAGTAGATGTTTATATACAGTAGGCCACAACTCACACACGTGTGATGTTTATATACAGTAGATGTTTATATACAGTAGGCCACAACTCACACACGTGTGATGTTTATATACAGTAGGCCACAACTCACACACGTGTGATGTTTATATACAGTAGATGTTTATATACAGTAGATGTTTATATACAGTAGGCCACAACTCACACACGTGTGATGTTTATATACAGTAGATGTTTATATACAGTAGATGTTTATATACAGTAGATGTTTATATACAGTAGGCCACAACTCACACACGTGTGATGTTTATATACAGTATGTTTATATACAGTATGTTTATATACAGTAGGCCACAACTCACACACGTGTGATGTTTATATACAGTAGGCCACAACTCACACACGTGTGATGTTTATATACAGTAGGCCACAACTCACACACGTGTGATGTTTATATACAGTAGGCCACAACTCACACGTGTGATGTTTATATACAGTATGTTTATATACAGTAGGCCACAACTCACACACGTGTGATGTTTATATACAGTAGGCCACAACTCACACACGTGTGATGTTTATATACAGTAGGCCACAACTCACACACGTGTGATGTTTATATACAGTAGGCCACAACTCTGTAAAAACCCATCCCAGATTTGGGTCTGCCAGTCTAAGTGGGTGATTTTGTGATTAGCAGACTATCCACAGATTATCAATGACACAACCAAGATCATTCACACCCTACTCTGTTAAGGATTGTGACACGACCCTTGATTGTTTGATTGATTGAATACTTTATTAGTCAGATGTAAACAGTACATGGTACAGTCAGACATTAAGGCTAAAGGGATAACACAAAAAGGTCCTGGAGACATGTTTCCAATGTGGTCCTATATGTATTCAATTCATCAACACAGCATAAACTGTGGGTGTCACTCACTTGAATATAATTTCATAAATCTGCCATGTGTTTGCACACAAACAGGCAGGATACAGAGTCTATGTCCACCTAAAATAGTATGACAAAATGTGAAAACTAAGGACATATTGTCTGTTTTAGTTACATTTAGTCCATTTTGGAAACACAAACACACAATACAGTTTCAGCTAGTTCTTCTTACTTTATATTATGCTCTGTCTTTTTTTCTGGAGAACTTTGTCCGTATAGATTTGTGCTGGGAAGTGGGTCCACACACAGCCTGCTGACCAGCACAGTGTAAATCAGTGTGACAGGTCTGCAAATCACCATTGTGAACTTGTTAGTTTTCTGGTAAAATGTGTAAAACAGAACAAATGTCTCAATGAAGAAATCTATCTAAATATCTAGATATTTTGATGAATACTACGAAGTGGTTCTGGAGTAGTGTGGTCGGTGGTGTTTACCTGCTGAACTTGAAATGAGACATTCTGCACAATGAGTATTTTTACTTTTGGTATACTATTAAGTACATTTTGAAGTCAGTACTCAATACATACATATTGAAATAACAGACTTTTACAGTAGTTCTACATTGCAGTATTGATACTTTTACTTAAGTAAAGATTGTGAGTACTCTTTCCACCACTGCTGCTGGTATAGCGGGAAATTATGGGGTTATTGTTTTGTTGTGTAAATACATGACACAGTTACATAACATGCCTTTAAAGGTTGTATGTTTTTTATTATTATTACTGTGGACTTGATATCTTCACCAGCAGCTCAACAACACTGATGTGGTTAAATATGTTTAATGGTCTCATTACTGACGTGAGCTGCTCTCATCATCGGACATTTAAAACACACAAAGTCATGCTGCTTGTCATCACAGACCAGACATGTTGCCATGCAGAGCGTTGGCTCGTTAGCTTAATGAGCTACAGGAGACCAATTAGCTTCATTTAAAGATTAGGGCTTTGATTTGATTAGTGATACAATAGGAGCTATATGATATGGCTGTGTGTGTGCGTGCGTGCGTGCGTGCGTGCGTGCGTGCGCGTGCAAAAGATTCAAATTCCCTGAGTCAGACACTCACACACAGCCACTCTCACAAATTAACAGTTAATCATAAAGTGAAAAGCAGTGAGTCATGAATTTCTCCTCATCAGTTTTTTCTGCTGATGTCACATTCTGTCTGAACACACACACACACACACACACACACACACACAGTAAGAGAGAGAAAGACCGTCGTTTAATCTACCTTACTGCATATAACCATATCTTTTTTATTTATGTGGGGTGCATGCTTCAATTCCCGTACGAGAATTCGGATGAATTAGATTAAATGTGCACGGCTCTTTGTCAGCAGTTCCTCCCAGCATGCTCTGGGGCAGAAAGCAGAGCCACGTGGACAGGTCCTCTCAGTGAGCTACACACTGATCAATGGAAACATTTGAACGGAGGTATTGATCATGTGATTAGTACCAGCTCAGTGGCCTTGTGGTTAGAGTGTCTGCCCTGAGACTGGGAGGCTGGGATTCATTCACAGCAGCCATATTGGAAAGAAATTGGGCCTCTTCCTTACTTCACAGGTGTTACCAATGATTCTAATGAAGAAAATGTTTTTGCCAGGTGAAGCCTGGCCTATTTTCTCTTGGGTTGGCTTTGAGGAGTCATTATTGGCTGCCCCAAGTCTGAACCCATACTCTGAAACGCCGCCTAAGCCAATGGGAGTGCCTCCTAAGCCCTGAAAGGCCGCAACGTGGAAGTGTTAACTCTGCAACACTGCAGAGTGTAAAACGTGTATGTCACCAAGAGGGGGGAGGCGTCAGAAAAGCTGCCATTTTTGCGGCACCTTTTTTGTGGGATTTAAACTCTAGCCCACATGATTCAGAATAGAGTGACGGTGGTCTGTTTTTGTAAACATTGAGCTCGTTCCTGGCACACAGTGAGCCAACACCAGAATGGAAAGAAAAAAGGTCGGGCTCGACATACCTAATACAAGCACCATTGTCGACGTGCAACATTGTGCAACATTGGTGGCAGCGGTGGCCGAACGGATTGCGGAGCGGTCTTGATACCGGAAGGTCGCCAGTTCGAATCAGCGGTCCGACACGTTAAAATTACCACCGCTGAAGTGCCCTTGAACAAGGCATTGAACCACTACGATGAAATGTTCTATGAGCAAGGCCTGGCTGGAAACAAGTTCTTGAGCTTAGCCCAGATACCCTGGGTAAATATAGTAATCATTTCATTTCATTTCAACCATTCTAAACTGACATCTCACAGGTTACGCGGCGGTGTTTCGGAATGGGGGGCTGTCCCCTACATGGTTAAGTGCCCAAAGTTGAAAGAAGGTTGTCAAATGAACTGAAACTGAAGCAATGGTGTAATTATGCCCACATCTGAAGTGAGGTGGTCAAATGAACTGAAACTGAAGCAATTCAGTAAAGGTCAACGCTTCCTCGTGGGGTCATTTTAGGGCCTAGGACCTCCAGTAAAGGGTAAAATACTCTTCTTGGTTGTGGGAACAACATATCCAACGATGAGGACCCCATGCCCAAAGATGTCCCCCTTGCAACTGTTTCAACTTTGGGTCAGCCTACATGTAAAAGTGCCCAAAGTTGAAAGAAGGTTGTCAAATGAACTGAAACTGAAGCAATGGTGTAATTATGCCCACATCTGAAGTTAGGTGGTCAAATGAACTGAAACTTAAGCAATTCAGTAAAGGTCAACGCTTCCTCATGACCCAGGAGGAAGTGTTGACCTTTACTGAATTGCTTCAGTTTGAGTTCATTTGAGCACCTACATTTAGATTTGGGCGCCGTAGCATGTGGTTTTTAAGTGGTGGGCCTCAGGTCATCCTAGGGGCTAGAAAAGGGGTGCCCACACTTTTATGACGTGAGATCTACTTTCAAAATGACCAGCTCAACAAGATCTACCCACTGAAAAAATAAGTGTACCATTGCTGAAAATAGTTTCAATATATAATGTACCTGGGGGGGGGGGGGGGGGGGGGGGGGGGGCTTTGGAATAGGGAGAAAATATGACAGGCAGTTTGCTGTCAAAATATGTCCTCCCCGTATTTAACTTAAACGCCCAATGCATTCTTAATGGCAATAGCACAAACTTTGGCATGCTACTAGTCCTACATACTTACACCTAGAAACCCCATTCAACCCTATTTAGGTTCATCACGGTGGACATGTTTGCCTGAAATGAAATCTTTGAAATGTTTCATGGTTTTAGAAATATAGTGCTTTCAAATTTGAGAAATGTATAATGGGGCTCAATGGCAGCTCTATGGCACGTCAAAATATTACTTTCACCTAGAAACTCTATTCACACATTTTATAATTCAGCTTACTGTGGAGACACATGCTGGAACTTTTTACTTTGAAATGATTTGTAGTTTCTGAGTTATTTAACTTAAACGCCCAATGCATTCTCAATGGCAATAGCACAAACTTTGGCATGCTACTAGTCCTACAATGTAGGACTTTCCCTGGACCCAGGGAAAGGCCTACATACTCTCCAAGAGTTGGGAAAGAACATATCAAGAGAGTGGAGTGGTAGGCCCTTGGATTGACCAGTGGATGCAATGTACCCCACTTTGAGGTGTCACGTCTTAGGCCTAGATTTAGGGTAGGATTGAACCAGTCGCACTGTAGCCATACAAAGGCCTAGGGTTCCCAGATTGTAAAATGTTGTTCCTCCATCTTGGGAGAGTATGTAGGCCTTTCACTGGACCTCCTAGCCACTAAGATGACCACAGGCCCACCACTTAAAGACCACATGTTAGGGTGCCCAAATCTGAAGTTAGGTGGTCAAATTACCTGAAACTGAAGCAATTCAGTAAAGGTCAACGCTTCCTCATGGGGTCATTTTAGGGCCTAGGACCTCCAGTAAAGGGTAAAATACTCTTCTCGGTTGTGGGAACAACATATCCAATGATGAGGACCCCAGGCCCAAAGATGTCCCCCTGGCAACTGTTTCAACTTTGGGTCAGCCTACATGTAAAAGTGCCCAAAGTTGAAAGAAGGTTGTCAAATGAACTGAAACTGAAGCAATGGTGTAATTATGCCCACATCTGAAGTTAGGTGGTCAAATGAACTGAAACTGAAGCAATTCAGTAAAGGTCAACACTTCCTCATGGGGACATTTTAGGGCCTAGGACCTCCAGTAAAGGGTAAAATACTCTTCTTGGTTGTGGGAACAACATATCCAACGATGAGGACCCCATGCCCAAAGATGTCCCCCTTGCAACTGTTTCAACTTTGGGTCAGCCTACATGTAAAAGTGCTCAAAGTTGAAGGGCAGAGCTTCAACTTCAGCTACCCAGTACCCAAGGTTGAAGCCCTTCAACTTTGGCAGATCTACAAGCTCGTAGTGCGGCACCGAGTGCCATGCTACGAGCTTGTAGATCTGCTATTTTTCAGTGAGGTACATTTAATCACTGGTCCTGGGTCAATCCAAGGGCCTACCACTCCACTCTCTTGATATGTTGTTCCCCAACTCTTGGAGAGTATTTAGGCCCCCTCAAGGAGATTGATGCCCCCTCAAGGAGATTTTGGTACGCTCTATAACTCTACAGCAGCTAATGTTATCAGGAGCTACAGAACAAAGCACAGTGATTGAACCAACAAAAGCACGTCGGAAACGAACGCAGACAACGGCCGCAATGTTTTCACAGGGAAACATACACAACAAAAAATAATAGGAAAGAAAACATAGAAAAAGCACTTGTTTCACCTGGCAGTTAATGATATGCGTGTCATTCTTATTTTCTGTTCATTAAAGTGCCAAAGATGCATAGGGACAACCCCTGTTACTGAACACGCAATATAGCCATATTGGAATATATTAACTTTTTAGCAGAAAACTATCACAGTACCCTACTTTTAAAGATCTAATATTTTGTAAAAATACACACACCGATGAAAAGGGTGTTGGACACTGGAAAAAAGAAATTAAAAATGGATTTCAGGTTTCTGCCCGACAGTGATGATATATACTGTAAGTCTGTACACACCAACATAATAATGTAGGCTATATACACACACACACACACACACACACACACACACACACACACACACACACACACACACACACACACACACACACACACACACACAGCCTTATTACTAGTTTCACAGTCATTTTTGCATCTCAACTAATATTAATAATTATATTAAACATATTGTTATGGAGATAACCAGTCTGCATTAACTCCTACAACAGTTTGACCTAATTTGTTTATTACACTCGGCGCTCGTTAGACAAAATATTAATTAGTGAGTTGAGCATTGTTTATGTATGCATTAGCTGGTATGTGATTTCTCCTGGTAGTTAATTATCTCAGGTTTTCATTAACGAGGTTCAATTGAAATGCTCTTGATCAGCATCTCGTTATTATGCTAATTAATGACAGGAGGTGACCTGCTTTGGTCGAATGTTTTGAAAATGAAGCTATTCATGAAAACTTCAAGAATTGAGACTAAAGATGAAATAAAAACTAATTATCATTCAGTCTTCTGTGTAAACAGGGAATGGGGCCTATAATTAGAGCACATCACATGCATTCTATAGCAGTTGTCTTCAATGTTTTTCAGGCCAAGGATCCCTTAGCTGAGAGAGAGATGAAGCAGGGACCCCCACTATTGTATAAAATTGTGTTGCAGATTCACCTTTTTCAAATATATCATATAGCTTCATAGACATGTTTGCCAGAGTAGTTGCATTTACACAATATCTTTTCTATTAATATGTTGGATTCATTCATGTTGATGACATTTTTGAAACTTTTTTTTTTAATTTTGCCTTATTTTATACAGGCTTATTTCTAGTTAACTGTATTCTTTAGGACCAAGCCCCCAGAACCGAGAGGAAGAACTGAACATAGATATTAAAAATCACACCCGTGTGAAGTGAGGTACGCTAATATAAGTCTAACTCATGTTGATTAGGTGATGTAATGGTGATGTAAAACAAACGGTGCAAACACAAACATTAAACACCATTAACACAAGAGACAATATGACGTAATGAGGCACATTATGACATACATTTTTCCTTCATTGTCAATGGTGTTTACAAAACAAACATTGAACTAAAGACAAACATTAAACCTGTATATAGGAGGGGCTAGCACCCCTCAAAAATATATAGTTGCCTCATTAGCCGCTGCAGTTCGTTGGAGCCACCTGTCTCCAACGGGAGGAGGAAGTCAAGCTGAGTCTTGAAGGCACGCGCCTCTGATTGGCCTACCGAACGTCACCTTACGTTCTTCCGTTTTGCTTCCGCTATGCTTCGCAAGCAATCTTGGGAAAGCTTGCCAATGCAATCACGTGTCGCCATCGCCTCCCGTTGCCTCCATGTTGCCTTCCGTTGAGATACAGACGCCCCAGAGCCGGAAGAGGCGTCTACCTTTATATGTCTATGGAACTGAAGCCCAATGGACATGCTGGCCAATCATAGGTATAGGCTACTGCAGTATATTACGGCTGAGGCCAGACACAAGAACGACTCAACGAGCCCATTGGACGAAAATAAATCCAAGTCCAATGGGCTCGACT
>NC_136807.1:24840725-24883225 GCF_951216825.1 Electrona antarctica | reverse complement strand
AACTCACACACACTGTGTGGCTCACAATTTATCAAATGACAATGTAATTATTCACCATCCATTATGGTCAAGTATCCATTATTTTCTTGGCCGTTATTCTATCGATTTAACTTTTTCTATTAATCGCATAATCACAAAGAATGTATGTGTTTTTTCTACTTGTAATCGACTAAAGGGATACAGTCTAATTAAGCACTTAAGACCCCTTATACTTTATCATACAATGAGATGCACAAAAATACAGAAAAGGGACTCCAGTCAACAACTTATGGGGTGGCTCCCAGACTTGATCCTCACCACCATAGATATATATAAAGGCTAGATGGCTCAAGGTGGAATCTCTGACGTAGTCCACCCGGCGGCCATCTTACTTCGGGGCTACTAATGACAGCTCAAACTAAAACAGTCATAACTCGCTCAAATCTTGACGGATTTACAAACGGGTTGGTTTATTACAAACGTTGTCAACATGGCTATGATTCAGGACGCTTATCTGCTTAATTTTGTTTTTTATATGAACGTTGTATAAAAACATATATGTATGCGGACGTCTCCGACGTTTATAACAAACCAAACCGTTTGAAAATCGGTTTAAAATTGAGCAAGTTGTGGTTATTTAAAAGTACATGCCCCATAGACACAATGTTATGCTGCCCCGAGGTAAGATGGCCGCCACGTAGCGACGTCGCTCTCCATTGGCCAGAGCGCGGGTGAGCCATCTAGCTTTCTTATATATATCTATGCTCACCACTATAAAGACCATAGGCTATAGGACGTAACTTTACGCAGTCAATGCGTGGTTAATGTGAATGTATCATAGGCGTGGAAGTGTCATGGTCTGGCCCTCTGCCTATCTATTCCCCTCTTTCTGTATCTCTCCCTCTGCCCAGTTGTGTCTGCCTTTCCACTTTGGCCACTCCCACTTCCCATTGCAGCCCTCAGTCCTAGTTACACACCTGGTTCCACTCTCATCAGCCCAGCCCATTACAAACCTGTGAACTCTGCTGCCTACAATCAACCCACCACCTATAAATACTGGACTCAAACAAACTGTCAGAACATAATTCTTTGTCCGGTGCTCAACGTCGTCCCCTGCTCTACCTTCATGTTTTGGGTTTGTCATTTTGTATTACTTGCATTCTTGGACTTCCTGGCCGTGGCTGCTTCATGCTCCTGAAAGGTTTTTGCTTTTTGGACTTCTGGTTTATTGCTTTGCTACTGCTACTTATTTTGTAAGCTTGACTTTCTGTTTAATAAACCAGTTATTTTGAACTTTCCTCTGCATTTGGGTTCAGTCATTCTGCTACCGTGACAGGAAGTGGGGGGGGAATGTGAGTTATACTCCCTGTGTGTGCTCGTCATTGTGTCCCTGAGTACAAGTAATACTGAGTTTTTTCGTACAACGCCCTACTGATCACACGCACAAAAGCATCAACAGTAGCAGATCCGCAAGCTTATAGATCTGCTACTTTTGATGCTTTGGAATTTGAATCCTGAAAAGTAACAGTTTTGCACATATGCAGCTATATCTTGCGCCACCCCTTACCCCTTATCCCTAAACGTATTTACCATTTATTTATCTTTTAATAGTAAATTAAATCAAATAGTCAATCTAACTCACAACGTGTCTATGTAGATTGGCTAGTTGAACTATTTTAAAATGTTTTAAAATAGTAAAAGGCAAATAAGTTTAGGGCGCAAAGACGATAGGCTACAGTAGAGTAGCTATAATAATAACAAATTAATCTGTCCTTACTGCTGTTTAAATTACACACTTTTGCACCATTTTCATTGGTTGTTCCAACTTGTTCATATAGACAAATGGAGAAAATACTTTCAATAGCCAAACAAAACCATGATGTGGCAAATGTAGTCTTATTTCTTGTGTATTTATTCTCACAATGTATTTAACCACAGATTCTCAGGCTAATGTTTTATACGGTAGGCCTATATTTTTTTTTTATACATTTTGCAGTATGGGGAAGACATAGCATAGAGGGAGACAGTGTAGGACGGACAGACAGTGTAGGAAAGACAGACTGTATGAAAGTAGAGAGGGAGACCATTTAGGAGTGAGACAGATGAGAGGGAGTTGTGTAAAGACAGACAGTAAGCTGAGGGGAGACAGTGTGTAGATTCTACACTGTAGAAGGACTCAATTCAAATGAGCTTATTGGCATGAGAAAACATACGTTTACATTGACAATAAAGCCAGTGTCAAAATATAATAACTGGTAAATGGGGAAAGTATACAGTTGGAGGGGTTACAGGGTATACAGAGCTGTCACATTGCATACATGCTGTATAGGCAGTAGTAGGGTATGAAGCTTTTTGAAACAATTGGCAGCAATCTTTTGCAGTCACTTTGAGAATTTGAGACACATAGCAGCATTTTTTCCTCCAAACCATTTTAATACTACACAAGCCTCAGATCTGAAATGCGTTGAAAGGTAGCAGCTCTGTTTACATGTGCAGACTCAAGGAGAGGACAGGAGGGAGGGATGGGTTCATCTTCTCCTTTAGTTAACTTGTTTATCAATGCAATGTCTCCATCTAGAGGACAAAATGGATACTGCCTGTCTTTCAAAAGTCTTATCATCAAACCTAGACTGAGTTCAAAGGGAGATTTGTTCAATTCTACACCTGCTTATAAGAGGCAGCTTTCGCAATTTGGCAACACTAGAGAAATAGAGAAGTTGTTTTAGGTTAAAACAGGCGGTTGCTAGGGTATAACAGTGGTTGATATGGTCTAATATAGGTGGTTGCTGGGGTAGAATAGGTGGTTGCTAGGGTCTAATATCCAGGTTGCTAGGGGGAAACAGGTGGTTCCTATGGTACAGTTGCTTTATATACTGTAGGTCTAATATGGTTTGCTAGAGGTGAAACCTGATGATGATGATGAGGACTCGTGTGTGTGTGACCAATCTGTTGATGACAGGAGAGGACAGAGTGAGCTGACTGCTGTTGACGAGCCAGGAGTTGGAGCCAGTGGAGGGTGCCTACAGAACGTTGCTGTACCTTTGGACCGCGGCGGGTAGGATTTTCCTACCCTCTGTATATGTGAGTTTCTGTCTATTCCACCATGTGGGATGGAGAAACAGTCTTTTGCCTTGTGTCATTTCAGATCCATGGTGTATTGAAGTAGACGCACTATTCTGATTCAACGTATTCGATGCTGGACTGCATGGAGGCTCTCTCTACAGAGAACTGTCTAACAAAACGCACTTTGCACATTTTGTAGTTTTGACGATTTTAGAAGTTGTTTATTTTGTTTTGTTTATTATTTTGTCCTTTTTTTCGTACATTTAGTTTAGCTGTTAGGACTTTAGGGTAATAAATAGTGTTTGTATGGCATTTTAGTGGCCACTGTACAATGGAAATAAAAATAATGTTAAACGTTGATCCATGGTTTGGTATCAGTCTCTCTCCTGCACTTTAAGGTCATTGCTCTCTTACCTGGTAAAAACTGAACCTGTGTATGTCCTTGGACAAACTGAAGCTAAGGTTAAAGGTGTCAAAGAGTTCCCCTACTCTATAAATAAGAGGGTGGCGTAGTCAGTGGGTTTATGTATTTTATTGAGAATTGTACAGCCTTAATACCCTCGCACGTTTATAGTGCAATGCAATTAATTAATGGTCGTATGTCCTAAAGTGGTAATAACAAACATTTTGTTAACAAGGTAATTGATTAAGTACTGTGTGATGGCCCCTGTCACAAACGTATTTGCCATTTTTTACTATTTTAAAACATTTTTAAATAGTTAAAAAATTTGCTGATGCTGTAAAAAATACATTTTACTGTGTGCCTGCAGCTCGCCAAGTCTGTGCAAATTATTATAGCATGCATGTTAGCATGCTAACATGCTAGATTTCAACCTGTGTTTTGCCATTGCATGGCAGGCACACAGAATTAATAACTGTGACTGGCCTATATGTCACGAGACTCACAACCTTATATGTTACAGTGTCAACAGTCTGACGCCATGGACTCATGGACTGTGATGATGAGAGTTTCTCCACCAGACAGAGAATAAAAGCCCTCACAGACAATCTCAACAATATCCCATAATCCAACCAATACAACTTCACTTATCACTGCCCTCTGATACTGACTTCCACAACAGGATCATTCATTCAGACTTACTTCGGACAGTCACTCAAAGCCATCCTTTGGATCAAACATGCAGACTTTACACAGTAAACACTATCACAGCCGATAGTGCTCAGCGTGCAACCAGTGGGAATAAACTTTATATTGTATGGAGGCATAATCAAGGAAACAAGCAAAAACAGACAATGGACATCTTTGGAGATAATCTTTTACAAGTCATCAAGCTGGCCTGTGCCTTTCTGCCAGAGATCCGGAAACCACTGAAGAAAGTTCAATTCAAAGTAAGGCTACTGTTCACTGCCATCGCATTGGTCATCTATCTAGTATGAAGCCAGATGCCACTGGTTGGCATTATGCCACCAGACTCGGCAGATCCATTGTACTGGATGAGAGTAATTATGGCTTCCAATAGAGGTACTCTGATGGAGCTGGGCATCTCACCCATTCTGACATCAGTCCTATTCATGCAGTTCTTCACGGTTGGAGACAAGACCAATGACAAAGTGCAGAAGTTGTTTGGAATGATTCTCACCATTTAATATGCCACCACATATGTTATGTGGGGCATGTATGGAGATCCTTGGGTGATTGATCTTGGAATCTGCCTGCTTATCATCCTCCAGCTGTTTGTGGCCAGTCTAATGGTGCTGCTGTTGGACGAGCTTCTCCAGATCTACGGTTTGGGTTCTGGCATCTCCCTGTTCATCGCAACGAACGTCAGCAAGACTATCGCCTGGAAGGCGCCCAGCCCTGTCACTGTCAACAGTGGCAGAGGTACTTGGGTTGAGGGAGCCATCTGTGCTTTCTTCCATCTGCTTCTCACCCGCACGGACAAGGTGCAGGCCGTGAGAAGCTTTCCTGAGACAGAACCTGCCCAACATCTGGAACATCATCGCCACGGTCTGCGTCTTCTTCTTGTGTCTGCGGCCATCTTCTTCCAGCGCGTAAGGGTGGAACTGCTCATACCCGATCAAGCTGCTCTACACCTCCAGCAGCATGCCCATCATCCTGCAGTCTACCCTGGTCTCCTACCTCTACTTCGTCTCGCAGAGGCTCTCCATGCAGTTCGGCAGCAACTTCCTGGTTAATCTCCTGGGATCCTGGTCTGACACCACTAGCGCCGGTGGAACGGCAGCTCATGCCTACCCAGTGGGTCGTCTCTGCTTCTACCTGTCTCCACTGCAATCCTTTGGCTCTATACTGTACGAGCCAATTCATGCTGTCGTCTATATCGCTTTCATTCGGTTCCTGTGCCTTCCTTTTTTTGATGAATTGAACATGGTGGACCCTATTGGAAACGAGTGTAATGCTTAATTGGGTCGTCCACTCACAGTTAACAGCCTTTGTATTGAGTTTGTGCTTGAAATGTACTGTAATTCTGCAAACTGTTAATACATTTTTCAATCAATCAATCAATTCCTGTCCACGAAATGGATCGAAATGACGGGATCTTCTGCCAAAGATGTGGCCAAGCAGCTGAAGGAACAACGGGTGGTTCTGAGGGGACACAGAGAGTCTAGCATGGTGAAGGAGCTCAACAGGTACATCCCCACAGCTGCTGCCTTCGGTGGCATTTGCATAGGAGCACTATGCGTGGTGGCCGACTTAGTGGGTGCCATCGGTTCTGGTACAGGAATCCTCATGGTTGTGACCACCGTCTATCAGTACTTTGAGCTCTTTGTCAAAGAGCAGAGTGAATATGGGAGCACTGCTCTTCTAGAAGATACACACAAACCATCCATTCTCCATACTCCATATAATGTTGTTTTCCATTATATTGTAACTGACACATTTTGTCTGTCCAGAGTATCATTATTGTTGGGTATGGGTTAGGGCTGTCCCCCCTAAAAGAGGAAAAATACATATCATATACACGGCAATACCCGCCCTCCGTCACAACGGATGTTGTCTCCATGGTAACTGCATGGATGCTGAACAGAGAGCACAGTGGCATAAAAGGAGCTGAGAGCTTCAACTCTGAAAATAGAGCTTATGTTATGCCAGCATCACACTGCTGGTTGGTTCTGCTAGCACCACTGTGTCACAACTTATGTACCAGCACCAACTGTCCCTTCAATGAGCTCACAGTGATTCTGATTCTACTACTGTAGCCTACACATCACATCACACAGCCCAACAGACAGACAGAAAGCTGAGAGGGAGAGGGTGTTTCCCAAACAGTGGGCTCATTTGTGCGTCACGACTCGGGTGAAAATCTCTATCTTTTCCTATATATAAATATAGATATTTCTAAATATATTTTTTACAAATTAAAAATAATAATTGTATACATTTTAAAATAAACAAACAAACAAACAAATCTAAGAAATTTTAAAATAAATAAGAAGTAGTGAAAATAGCAAACCTACAAGTTCGTAAAGCGGCATAATGCGACATTTTGTGCACTAGATCTGCCATGGAGATGGAGACAGTGTAGGAGACTAGTGTAGCCTACAGTAAGATACAGTATTACTATAGTAATTCAGTTTAAACACTGGGGAAATGTTTTCATGTTTTGTAGTTAAGCAGTCCTAGTAGTATAGCGTGAACTGGTTTTATTTGTATTTTTTTAAAGAATAACTATAACGGAAATAACGTTAAAACTGTGAGGGGAAACGGGAGTGGTGAGAACAACAAGATCTACAAATGTGACACGTAGGCCTACACGTTGAGCACTATAGTTGAGCTTGTAGATTAAATCTCAAGTAGGAAAGCCTGGTGACTTGTGAATCCCTTGACTCCAAAACCGCTCTCAAAGGGCACCTACGGACGGCTGCAATTCGAAACTGACCCCCGTAAAAATCTGAATCCCCCCCCCCCTCTATGATGAATTCCTGTTCTGTTCTTTGACTATATAGAAGTGTCTATTTGTACGTCTCTAAATGTTTTGATGAATTGAACATGGTGGACCCTCTTGTAAACAAGTATAATGCTTAATTGGGTCGTCCACTCACAGTTAACAGTCTTTGTATTGAGTTTGTGCTTGAAATGTACTGTAATTCTGCAAACTGTTAATAAATATTTCAATCAATCAAAAAGGTTAAATCTCAAGAGGCGCAACACCGACCTCTGGTGGTCAGACGAGCCATCAGCAGGAAGACTTAGTGGTTGAGACAGGAAGGAAACGGCTTTAAATCAAGTCCTGTGGATTTGTGTTCCTGGGGACAAGTTGGACAACAAACCAACAAACAGGCTGGTCAGCGACATAACGTTCATACACACAACTTTATGGTAGTTTAGGTTTAAAACAACTATTGGTGTGACTAGGAAACCACCATCTTCCCCGCTAGTTATAGTAGTAGTGGTGGTGTTTTGGGTCCAGTGTTGGACAGTTAGCATGCTAGGCTAACAGCGTCCATGTTACTGTTGTTAGTAAACAAACGCAGAACTTCTGAAAAAGTGTCTTTATAACGTCGAGTTTTAAAACGTTCGGCTTCCAGGACGTTACTTTACCGCGAAAGTAACCAGTGTTTATTCTACACTGGAGTTATAGTAGTTAGCGGCTAACGTTAGCTCGTTGGGGTTCTTTTATTTTTTTTGTTACAAACCTTTATTGAAAAGCGTAACATTAGACACCACATCGTTACGTAATATGGTGTTATATATTGTAACGTTATTAGGCCTAATTATAAAGCCGTATTAAACACCTATACAGATCTCAAGAGTTATGTAAACAATTATAAGAAGTTATTTAAAAATCAAAATTAAAAAGCAGTTGTTGTTGCGCCTACGGCACATTTAGACATGTAAACAACAGGCAGCCAGAAGAGTCGGTAATAATAAGTAATGCACGTTTATAATGCATGTTTTAACGTGCTGTAGGCTAGTAGCGAGCAGCATGGAGCTCACCACAGCTCTATGCACGGTTACATAACACACACGCACGCACAGCATCAGGTCGCAGCCCTGACGACTCAGCGAGGCTGATCTGAGGGGATCGAACAGTAAACTATGGACGCTGTGGAGTGTTGCTGCTGCCGGTGACTCCGACGGAGAGGAGAGAAGCGACATCCATTCGTCCCAAGATGGATCCAAACCTCATAAACGGTAAGAGAACACACACACGCGCGCGCACACTTTGAGGATCCATCATGTCTTGTAGGACCCCCGATGTGTTCGACAGTCACGTGTGTGTTTACATCCCTCTCTTCATGTCCTCTCACCGGGCTCATTGTTTTGATGTGATGAACATGTGATTAACTCCCTGCTGAGTTTATTGTTGTTGTTGTGGAGCAGCAGCAGGTGTGTGTGTGTGTGTTAGATCAGAGGAGTAGAAATGACATCAGAGGGTCTCTCTCAACAGGTGTCTGACTGTCTATCTACTGCTGCTGCTGAATTAGGGCTGGGCGATATGAATTCAAACCAATATTACAGTTATTTCAAACTTTTGCCAACGATTATTAAAATGAATTGTGAACATAGCAGATCTACAAGCTCACAATGTGACTGATCTGATGCCTCTTGAGATAAGGATAGGCTATTTTTGCAATCCACTATTGTACACAATGAAGTACAATAACAGCGCTAAGGAGTGTATAAATATAAGACTGATTGATTTAGTCGATTATAAGAAGTCATGTCAATTCAGGGGGTGCACAGAAAAATATAATGTTATATGTCCGTTTATTGGTTCTAAATATCGGTTTGATATATGTTCTGTTAATTGCCCAGCCCGATGCTGAATCCATTCAGGTTCGGTTCAGTCTGAAGTCTTATTGATGATCTTTTTTTTGTGTGACACTTATACACAACGGGGAGATTTACATGTGTCATTAGCATAATGATCCTCACTCACACAGATCCTAGACCTAGGTCAATGACAATAGATTAGAATCACAATAGTAAGGAATACAAGGAACAGGTCAGCGGACACATGATATTCCTGTGATCCTTCACAGATCATGAAAGGAAGAGGTGACAGCAGAGCAGACATGTGCTTCTCATTTTGCATAACCGTCTAACCGAGGCACTGGAAGAGAGAGGTGTGATTTGAAAGACCCTTCATGTCAAGTTACTATACAAATCACACAGCATGTGAATCTGTGTGTGATTTGAACTCCAAATCAAGAATGGTTTAGTCACCTACACGTTATACATGTACAAGTAAAGTAGTCAAACGTTGTTGGGACCTGTTCTGCACAATTGTGCTAACCTTACAATGCAACATAACAACAAAGTAATGGTAATCAATAAGTAAAAGTAAAAAAGAAATACTGAATGCGATGGAAATTAGCGTCTTGACTTAAAGGAACAGGAACTATATATTTTATATTTCAGTTTCAAAAGTGTGCAAAAGCAGAGGCACAAGTATCCTGTATCTGTCTTTAGCAGCAGTGTCAAATGTGAGAGAAACAGGTAGCAAGAAGGTAGAAAGAAGACTGGTCACACTTGTCCGTTTCACTTGTCTATGTACACGTGACTGACGTGAGAGTACCATTTTGAGCAGCATCTCAGGACTCTTACGTTTTTACATTTTTATCTGCCAGTTTGTCTGCTGTGATCCATGTAACTGTAACTGTCTGGGCGAAAACAAACTTGCACTCATGTAAACAAGATCATCAACTCATAAACATTTACCCGAAGAACAGTACGCTGGGGTGTTGCAAGCAAAAGCCAAAGACAAACAGTCCAAAGTCTCTCAAATAGCCTTAATATCAGACATGTGACCAACATAGAGCTGGGTAATATAGCAGTATATTATAAGATAAACAACAAACATTTGATTTACACAGCAGTGATGATACGTGAGCATTTGAATTCTTTTGAAAATACCGTAGCCGATCTACAAGCTGGCATCGCAATGGATAGGTATAGGCTTCAGGGCTTGACATTAACTTTTTGAGGCACTTCGGACAAGTACATTTCCCATTCACTTGTCCGGGCACAAAAGTCACTTGTCCAGAGCACGAGCACACACATATATTTTAATTCAACTAACTGTAAGTTGGTTTTACTTGGTGGATACATGTTTGAATATTAGATGAATATTCTAAGTTTCTAGTTTTCTATGTTAATAGCCCTAGATTAGAATGTCTATTCCAAATACACAGCCATAGATCGGTCGTATCCATGCACGGTTAGCAGACTGACCTTGTCGGCATTTTAACTTGTAGCACTGCATGTGCAGTTGTGCACTCACCCAATAATGAATTCATAAGACTTGGAGTCCTTTTGGGGACTAGTTTCATATTAATTTGAATGTTCTGGCAGAAAATGTGTTTCGGGGGCACGGTGGTCTGTAGTGCTGTCGCCTCACAGCTAGAAGGTCCTGGGTTCGATTCCCGCTGGGGACGCTGTGGGCGCGTTCTCTCCTCCGTCCTCACGTCATCTCATCATTGCCCATAGCCGAGGCGGGTCAGGTGAAAAGAAGCAGCTTGGACTCCTCATGCATAGAAGGAAGAATGAGGTCAGTCCGCTGCCCCCCCAGGTTGGCAGAGGAAGTGTAGTGCCCTGGGTGAAAAAATGGGTTGCAAAAATCGTGGGATAAAAATCTAAAAGTAAAAAAAGAAAATGTGTATTTAGTAAAAAATATCTCCACTTTTCCACAAGCTGCACACGGACAACATTCTTTCCGGCGAGGGGCCCGGAATGAGTGCAGGACTGAGCATATCAAAACCTCCCTTTAGAAAGCACTTAAATGTATGGTGCATACAAAAATTAGTGTGATCAATTACCCGACACCAATCGCAACACACCTGTCAATTGTGTGCACCATACAGTATGTTTGTTCCTTTGGGAACATCGACTGTTCCCAAAGGAAGTTTTCATATTTCCAGTCTAGCTTTTCCTCATGTAAAAGTGGCAATATAATAACATACGTTTTCTGCCAGAACTTAACTACTCTGATAGGACCGATCTATGGCTGTGTGTTTGGAATACATGAAATGTATGTAAGATCACAGACATTCTAGGGCTATTAACAATATTGGAAAGGTGATTATTAGAAAAATAATGACAATAATGCCATATAATATTGTTGGCTGGTAGGAGCGTCACAGAAAAAGCGAAACAAAGAGTGACTTGTCCAACGGACAAGTACAATTTTGATGCACTTGTCCGGGAAGATTTATTACTTGTCGCGGACAAGCCTTAATGTCAAGCCCTGGGCTTGATTAATCATTAATAGGATCAAAATCATTTTGCGATAATGGTATCTGCTATTATTAACCTGATTGAGGCAACGTTTATGTGGATGTATAACAAAATAAAAAATCAGACCTGGCTGAAGTGAGTGATGCAACAGCGCCCCCTGTTGGTACCCTAAACATATGCCTACATATAGGGACACAGGGACAGACAAAGCTGGGCATTGATTGGAGTGGCTGCACCCTGTGGTTGCACCACTCCAATCATTTCCGCAATAGAGGCTTTTTTATGGTTTATTTTTTAACATAAAAAAAAATGTCTGAAGAAGGTCTTTGACCGAAACGTTGCCTAACAATAAAGTTCGTATTGCAAGTGCAGACGGTGTGCGGGTCTTTGTGCACATTATGTGCATCCTTTTGAATACATTGAGCCCTGCCTACGCACCCGCCTCAGAGCATACAGGTGAATACATTGAGCCCTGCCTACGCACCCGCCTCAGAGCATACAGGTGAATACATTGAGCCCTGCCTACGCACCCGCCTCAGAGCATACAGGTGAATACATTGAGCCCTGCCTACGCACCCGCCTCAGAGCATACAGGTGAATACATTGAGCCCTGCCTACGCACCCGCCTCAGAGCATACAGGTGAATACATTGAGCCCTGCCTACGCACCCGCCTCAGAGCATACAGGTGAATACATTGAGCCCTGCCTACGCACCCGCCTCAGAGCATACAGGTGTGAATACATTGAGCCCTGCCTACGCACCCGCCTCAGAGCATACAGGTGTGAATACATTGAGCCCTGCCTACGCACCCGCCTCAGAGCATACAGGTGTGAATACATTGAGCCCTGCCTACGCACCCGCCTCAGAGCATACAGGTGAATACATTGAGTCCTGCCTATGCACCCGCCTCAGAGCATACAGGTGAATACATTGAGCCCTGCCTACGCACCCGCCTCAGAGCATACAGGTGAATACATTGAGCCCTGCCTACGCACCCGCCTCAGAGCATACAGGTGAATACATTGAGCCCTGCCTACGCACCCGCCTCAGAGCATACAGGTGAATACATTGAGCCCTGCCTACGCACCCGCCTCAGAGCATACTGGTGAATACATTGAGCCCTGCCTACGCACCCGCCTCAGAGCATACAGGTGTGCATAAGACTTTGTTGCCTAATGCCTAACAAACCTAAAAATAAAGACTGGTAGTGGCAGAAGAATGAATGAATTAAGTTCAAACTTAAAGCTCTGTCTGTCAGACTGGAAGAACGTGCCCTTGTCACTTAGATCAGTCTCTTCTTTGCTGGTTCACCTTACATCTAGCTGTTCCTGTCTCTGATTATATTTATTCAAGTATATCTACCGGTATTTTATTTTTAAGATTACCCTATATTGGCATCATGTTTGATTATTTGTGTTGATTGTTTTATCTTATTTTAATTGTATTTAAATTATATTTTATTTAAATGTAAAGAATCAGGATACAAGTATATAGTGATGTGTGTCAGTGTGGTTTGAGATGGTTTGAGCCTTTATGTGTATGTCCTTGGATTTGTTTTTGTTCTGTGTTTTTGGATTCATGTTTTGTGTTGTGCTCTGAGGACCCCCTAGAAAACGAGATGCTGCATCTCAGGGGGCGTTTATCCTCCAGTGAAATTTCAAAATAAATGCGATGCATCTTCTATACAGATACTACACATGAGAAGTTTTCATTCTGGTTCCTTTCATTGCCATGGTTACCATTGATGAACATCTTAACGTTTGTCATTCCAAGGTGTTTTGACAGGGTGATTGCGCAACGAGCACGCACGCACACGCACGCACGCACGCACGCACGCATGCACGCACGCACGCACGCACACACACACACACTTGATTTCTTTGATTTAGATCTGCACAAGAAGTGCATACATATTACATAATAGATCCAACCACTGATGAAGGTAACATTATGGTCTAACCAGATAAAGCGGGACTCGATGTGCATGCTTATTAGCACACAGAGGAAAAAGATAACACATTGATGACTTATCTGATAGTACAGAAAGTGACAGATGAGAAGTGAGAACATGTTTTACTACTCAATGATATATGAAACATCGTCTTCTCCAGATAAACAACAAGCTGCCCTTGGGATTTTGCGACAACCGCACAAAGTTATGAATTATTGATTTACTCACTACTTTCTGCACAGCCACATTAAATTTCCCAATCCAGAGGCAGGCAAATTCTACTCTATACACTAAAATGAATATTCTGCAGGTGTGCCTTGAGAGCTTGACTATGCCTAGGGCACAGAAAGTTTAAAAAGTACTATCCTAAACCTAACTGTCTGTTTCACATTTAAGATTGTGTTTTTCGTAATCTTTTGAAAATAGCTGAAGCTATCTGAAAGCTTTCAACATGTCGCACCATGACACTTTGTGAGCTTGTAGAGAGCGTCTATTCTGATATATTAGAATGGTTGAACTCAGATGTTGATTCTTTATTTAGCTGAGGGCCCCCTGGAACCCAGTTCCCCGGACCCCACATTGAGAACCACTGATAGTTCTCAAACTGGGGTCCGCGTCTGTAACTCTGAGAGAACCTTACGGGTCCATTTAGTAAAGTGCAGTCCATTTTAAAGTCCAGATTGGGCCGTCCCAGAGATGGAGGGTATCAAATGGAGGCCGGTCCATGGCTAATGCATATCAAACTGGGGGTCCTTGTCATGATATTAAAATGTTTGAGAATCACTGCTCTAAGCTAGGGTTCTGGTTCCTAAACGATTCCCTATTAACGGTAAATGGTGCATTTATATAGCGCCTTTATCCAAGGCGCTTTACATAGATTGTGCATTACATTCACCCATTCACACACACATTCATACACCGATGGCGGCGGAAACCATGCAAGGCACCAATCAGCACATCGGGAGCAATTAGGGGTTCAGTGTCTTGCTCAAGGACACTTCGACACTAACTCTGGGGGAGCCCAGGTTCGAACTGGCAACCTTGCGGTTACCATCCAGCCACTCTACCCCTGAGTCACCGCCGCCCATTCCTTAACCCATTTTGGGCGGGAACCCCTTTTGGTGTTAGCATTATGTTGTGCTTTAGCTATTGAAAAACAGCAGATATACAAGCTTGTAGGTCTGCTATTTTTGGAAAATCGAAGAACGGCTGACATAGAAACATAGCTTTTTCAGAAAACTGTCATTTTCAAACAGACATTTTTAGGCCCTCATTTATCAACCGTGCGTACGCCAAAATATGGGTGTACGCCGAAATTACCGCAATTTTCGGCATTTACGATTTGCACCAACGTTTGATTTTGAACTTGAGCCAAGACAAAAACCACGTCTGGTCGGGAGCTGTCGTACGCTTTGTCCTCACCTGTTTTTCTGTCGTAGAACAGCGGAGCAGCATTGTTTGACCAGCTGAGAGGCTGTCACAGGCATCGAAACATATGTATTCACTCCTAAAATGTTTATATAAAACTGTATGTATATGGGCTAAATGTAAAAAAGAAAAAAAAAGTAAAGGAATACATCAACGATGTGTCTTTGTGTCATATGAAATTAGTAGGAGATTTCCAACTTTACAAGCAAGCAATTAAAATCGCGCATTTAAAAACAATGTTGCAAGTTAGATGCGTAAGCCATTTAAACAGTGTTTTGCATGATGAGCGCATACATGCGAGGATTTGGGCTGTCTGTGCTGAAATATTTCCATGACGGGACGTTGGATAGTATAGTGCAGCGCTGCAGCTGCGGAGAGTCCCAACTTGGGTAGCCTACTGTAGCCGAATCTACAGCAGGCCGATGTCTTTCTGGAGTTACAGTATGTGCAATCTCCTCCTCGTTTAATAAACCCGATGCGTCGCTCGAATGCCAAATGTGCCGTGCCAGCGCAAGTGGGAACGCATCGGAGATAGTATAGCCTAAGCCAGCCTGCAGCCCACCATACCACCACCAATGTCCAGTGCCACATGAGGCTACGGGTTTGGCTGCAATATTCATATAATTGACAGTTGACAGCGAGGCAATTTAAATAGACTGTCGGACATGCATGGTCAATAAGGTCACGGTGTCACGGACGGACCACAGTGATAGAGAGAGACAGACAGGACAGGAGATGCACCTTGCAAAACAGCAGCGCGTGCGCGCCTATTTGTTATATAATTCATGGTTCACAGGTTCAGGTTTTCGTTCACTAATATATCTTGTTGTATATTAAATGAATAAAGACTTTAATAATTTAATATACAACTAACAACACAGTGACAGTTGCTTGCAAATTGCGATATGTGCGTGCGTGCGTGCGGGGGGTGATGCGGGCAGCAAGGGAAGCGAAGCGAGAGGAGAAACAGACAGGGTAGTCCTACAGCTTTATTTAATTCATGCAGGTTTATTTATTTAAGATACAACAAGTTGCGTGTGCGTGCGTGCGTCTGTGTGTGTGTGTGTGTGTGTATGGGAGGGGGCAGCAGAAACTTTTTTTTCCCCTGTAACCATGGTTTCCAGGTCGTATTGCAGTTGTTCATGTCGCAAAACCGAGGGCGCGGCTAGATTTTATAGGGCGTGCCAGATTGATTTCAGCCGTCACATTTATCACTGCTAGGAATGAAATTAGGAAGGAACAGCTGTCTGCGATCACTTTGTAAATGCCGACCCGACGTGGGTGTACTACGAATCCTACACTCGAATTTGGGGCAGAATTTCCACTCGATTGATAAATGAGGGCCTTAGAATCTGACGTCAGGCCTACATGGGTTAACACACTTGCTGCCATTGCCGTAGATGTGCAGCAATTAACAAATAGTATCACGCTCCCCGCCATTGCCGTAGATGTACGCCGGGAATTGGTCTTTTATAGTCCTTATGATCGATCGAGTCATGATGCTACTTACATTAGCACTGGGTTGATAGGTGATGATGTCAACAGCAATGGAGCGCGCCATCTTGAATTTCACACGCACCCATTATATCTATATACGCAGACCATTATATCTGTTTCTTTCGATCGCCTTTATCTCCAATTCTTTGTCCCAGATGGCATTTCTGGTCAAAACACATTTTATTCGACGGCCGATAGCCAACGGTGTAATCAACGCGGTACTCCTTTCTCGTCGTCGAGTGGTAGATCCAGATGTGGTCCTATAACCCACACAGTGTAAGTAACAAAAGTAACATCCGGTCGTGGGTTTTGGCTCTTCAAAATAAGGGTAAAACGGGGGGAATCCTGGCGTGAATTACAGCAAAATAATGAATTAGGTGCCCCTCACTTCACATGCGTGTGATTTGTTTTTGATGAACTTTAAACTTTAAATCACACATAACATACAGTATTGCATAGATATTATTTGAATGGTTGTCTAAGTGATGTCCATGGACCCTCTCTGTTACTTGAGGGGGTTCCAAGTGGATCCTTACTACGGATTAACTGTAATGGTTGTCCTTAAAATTAGAACATTTGAGAAGCACCAGTATTGTAATTGCATAGCAGACGTCCAAATACTGTACCAGCTCTGACGTGATAAAACCATTTCTGAATTGTGATTTCAACGTTGGATCGTTGGTTCCTCCGGTTCCAATTCTAGTCTCAGAATCATCCTGAATCAAGTTTTATTGTCACTTCCATAATACACACTCAGCAAATACTGTTCTCCAGACAGATATGGCCAGGAGGACCGCTGGCCTAGCGGACCGCTGGCCTAGACTCCATTGTAACGTGTGTGTGTGTGTGTGTGTGTGTGTGTGTGTGTGTGTGTGTGTGTGTGTGTGTGTGTGTGTGTGTGTGTGTGTGTGTGTGTGTGTGTGTGTGTGTGTGTGTGTGTGTGTGTGTGTGTGTGTGTGTGTGTGTGTGTGTGTGTGTGTGTGTGTGTGTGTGTGTGTGTCAGACCAAGTATGAGTACAAGTACTTAATTTTTAGTACTCGCCGATACAGAGTACCGAAACGAGTACTTTATTTTTGTTGAGTAACCACTTATTTTACCCCATTTTTCTCATAGATGCAGATGTATCTCCGATCTACGTCAGTTGTCATTTATGCTTGGAGGCTTTTTTTTGGCGATTTTCTGAAGTGTTGGGTCAGACTTGCTCCCGTTGCATTTGTTCAGCCTAGTTTCAATTGGATGTTTTGGTCTCTGGTCAAAGTATCGGGGCTGGTTCCGAGTACGAGTACAAGGGTGGTATCGGCCCAAGTAGAACAACTCTTGTGTGTGTGTGTGTGTGTGTGTGAGTGTGTGAGTGTGTGAGTGTGTGAGTGTGTGAGTGAGTGAGTGTGTGAGAGTGTGAGAGTGTGAGAGAGAGAGTGAGAGAATCATTGCCAAATAGCCAATGGTCGAGTATGAGCTGCCTGATACATGATCAGCTCTTCTTCAAGCTGATAAAAACATTGGTAACAAGAAAAAGTGCCCTTCCGGGCACAGGTCTCCACCAGGAGGATAGGAGTGTGTGTGATGTTTGGCAAAATGTTTAGGAGGATGTTTTTGGGTTTTTTTGCAACAATTTTCTACATTTTGTTGAGGAAATGCAGAGCCAGATCACTCATAGCATCTCTGAGGATAGAATTCTGGATGAGCAGGACATTTTGTACAAAACGGGCCACTCCTGAAAACTTAGCCAATCTTAGCCAATCAGTGTACAATCTGATAAATCCAACAGACTCGTCTTGATCACATGACTACAGAGATCATGTGTACCGATTGCCATTTCTTCATACGCCTTTGATGGCAATTGGATGATTTGAGGCATTTTGTTCCAAAAATGTGTTTTGCAAAAATCATCCTGTTGGTGGCGCTATAACAGGCCAATGTGAAAAGGGTGGGATATATTCCTCAGCCTAGTAAGAAAATGTGTGAAAGATTTCACGTAAATTGCATGCTGCGTTCATGATTTGAGGCTATTGTTCAAAACGGGGCAATCTTGCAAACTGTGAAAGCCAATTATAGCCAATTAGGATGGAATATGAAATATCAGACAGATCCAACTTGAGCACATGACCATAGAGATACTGTGTAACGATTTGTGAGATTTTTGGACAGAATCTGGAGGAGTAATATCAAAAAATGTGTTTTACAAAAGTCGGCCTCCTGGTGGCGCTATAAAAGGCAGATGCGGAAAATGCAGGTCAAAGGTTTGTCCTTGGCCTCTAGGGAGTGTGCATGCAACGTTTCACGCAGATCGGTGCAGTTTTAGGTAAAAAATGTGAAAAGCTTCCTCATGGTGGCGCTATAACAGGCCGTTCTGGAAAATGTGGGGTAGAGGTTCATCGTTGGCATCCAGGGAGTGTGTGTGCAAAGTTTGGCATCGGCCGGGTTAACGGTGCCGGAGATTAGCTGTACACAGACGGACGGAAGGACGGACGGACGGACACACACACACACACACACACACACACACACACACACACACACACACGGACGGAGTGCAAAACATACTCTCTCCCCATGCCTTCGGCCTGGTGGAGACAAAAAGTGCTAATGTATTCAAAGTGTAATATAGGTACAGTACTAAAAATAGAAAAAAGAAGCGCTGCAGGGATCAGTCAGTGGCTCTTATAGATGGGTGCTCTTTAGTGATACAGGTAGGATCAGTCAGTGGCTCTTATAGATGGGTGCTCTTTAGTGATACAGGTAGGAATATGAACATGGATCAGCCAGTGGCTCTTATAGATGGGTGCTCTTATAGATGGGTGCTCTTATAGATGGGTGCTCTTATAGATGGGTGCTCTTTAGTGATACAGGTAGGATCAGTCAGTGGCTCTTATAGATGGGTGCTCTTATAGATGGGTGCTCTTATAGATGGGTGCTCTTATAGATGGATGCTCTTTAGTGATACAGGTAGGATCAGCCAGTGGCTCTTATAGATGGGTGCTCTTTAGTGATACAGGTAGGATCAGTCAGTGGCTCTTATAGATGGGTGCTCTTTAGTGATACAGGTAGGATCAGTCAGTGGCTCTTATAGATGGGAGCTCTTATAGATGGGTGCTCTTATAGATGGGTGCTCTTTAGTGATACAGGTAGGATCAGCCAGTGGCTCTTATAGATGGGTGCTCTTTAGTGATACAGGTAGGATCAGTCAGTGGCTCTTATAGATGGGTGCTCTTATAGATGGGTGCTCTTATAGATGGGTGCTCTTATAGATGGGAGCTCTTATAGATGGGTGCTCTTATAGATGGGAGCTCTTTAGTGATACAGGTAGGATCAGTCAGTGGCTCTTATAGATGGGAGCTCTTTAGTGATACAGGTAGGATCAGTCAGTGGCTCTTATAGATGGGTGCTCTTATAGATGGGTGCTCTTATAGATGGGTGCTCTTTAGTGATACAGGTAGGATCAGTCAGTGGCTCTTATAGATGGGTGCTCTTTAGTGATACAGGTAGGATCAGTCAGTGGCTCTTATAGATGGGTGCTCTTTAGTAATACAGGTAGGATCAGTCAGTGGCTCTTATAGATGGGTGCTCTTTAGTGATACAGGTAGGATCAGTCAGTGGCTCTTATAGATGGGTGCTCTTATAGATGGGTGCTCTTATAGATGGGTGCTCTTATAGATGGGTGCTCTTTAGTGATACAGGTAGGATCAGTCAGTGGCTCTTATAGATGGGTGCTCTTTAGTGATACAGGTAGGATCAGTCAGTGGCTCTTATAGATGGGTGCTCTTTAGTAATACAGGTAGGATCAGTCAGTGGCTCTTATAGATGGGTGCTCTTATAGATGGGTGCTCTTATAGATGGGTGCTCTTATAGATGGGAGCTCTTTAGTGATACAGGTAGGATCAGTCAGTGGCTCTTATAGATGGGTGCTCTTATAGATGGGTGCTCTTATAGATGGGTGCTCTTTAGTGATACAGGTAGGATCAGTCAGTGGCTCTTATAGATGGGTGCTCTTTAGTGATACAGGTAGGATCAGTCAGTGGCTCTTATAGATGGGTGCTCTTATAGATGGGTGCTCTTTAGTGATACAGGTAGGATCAGTCAGTGGCTCTTATCTTATAGATGGGAGCTCTTTAGTGATACAGGTAGGATCAGTCAGTGGCTCTTATAGATGGGTGCTCTTATAGATGGGTGCTCTTATAGATGGGTGCTCTTATAGATGGGAGCTCTTATAGATGGGTGCTCTTATAGATGGGTGCTCTTATAGATGGGTGCTCTTATAGATGGGAGCTCTTATAGATGGGTGCTCTTATAGATGGGAGCTCTTTAGTGATACAGGTAGGATCAGTCAGTGGCTCTTATAGATGGGAGCTCTTTAGTGATACAGGTAGGATCAGTCAGTGGCTCTTATAGATGGGTGCTCTTATAGATGGGTGCTCTTATAGATGGGTGCTCTTTAGTGATACAGGTAGGATCAGTCAGTGGCTCTTATAGATGGGTGCTCTTTAGTGATACAGGTAGGATCAGTCAGTGGCTCTTATAGATGGGTGCTCTTTAGTGATACAGGTAGGAATATGAACAAACTAGAAAAAGTGCCCTTCTGGGCACAGGTCTCCACCAGTGTGTGTGATGTTTGGCAAAATGTTTAGGAGTAATGTGTGTGTGTGTGTGTGTGTGTGTGTGTGTGTGTGTGTGTGTGTGTGTGTGTGTGTGTGTGTGTGTGTGTGTGTGTGTGTGTGTGTGTGTGTGTGTGTGTGTGTGTGTGTGTGTGTGTGTGTGTGTGTGTGTGTGTGTGTGTGTGTGTGTGTGTGTGTGTGTGTGACGCGGCTTGGCCTGTTGTAGCGCCACCATGAGGCTGATTTGAAAACAACTGTCAAGTGGCATTTCTTCCTCAGCCTAGTGGGAATATGCATGCACAGTTTCACCGCAATCGGACGCTGCGTTGAGTAGTTGTGGCGATTTGTACAAAACGGGTACAAAGCGGGCTACTAAAAAGTTTAGAAGCCAATCGTAGCCAATGAGGGTGGATTATGAGAAATCAAACAAACCCGTCTTGATCACATGACTATGGAGAGCATGTGTACCGATTTGCGTGAAATTTGGATAAAATCTGAAGGAGTAATATTAGAAAATGTGTTTTACATATGTCGGCCTCCTGGTGGCGCTATAAAGAGCAGATGTGAAAAATTCCAGGCAAAGGTTTTTCCTTGGCCTCTAGGGAGTAGGCATACAAAGTTATCCACAGATCCATGCAGTTAGAGGTAAAAACACTTTTCGGCCAGTTATAGCGCCACCATGAGGCTGAGTTGAAAATGTTCACGTGGCATTTCTTCCTCGGCCTAGTGGGAATGTGCGTGCACAATTTCACGGAAATCACACGATGTGTTCATGATTTGCAGCATTTTGTTTGAAACTGAGCACTCCTGCGAACTTTGGAAGCCAATATTAGCCAATCAGGATGGAGTCTGAAATCTGAAAGACCTGTTTTGTTGAATGGCTCTAGAGAGACTGTGTACCAATTTGTGTGATATTTGGACAAAATCTGTAGGTGTACTGTCCAAAAACTTGTTTTGCACAAAGCGGCCTCCTGGTGGCGCTATAACAGGCCGTTGTGGAAATTCTGGGGCAGAGGTTCATCGTTGGCCTCCAGGGAGTGTGTGTGCAAAATTTGGCATTGACCGGGTTAATGGTGCCAGAGATTAGCTGTTCACAGACGGACACACGGACGGACGGACACACGGACACACGGACGGACGGACGGACGGAGTGCAAAACATACTCTCTCCCCATGCCTTCGGCCTGGTGGAGACAAAAAAGGGGGTTTCAAAGTAGTACTGCTTAATGTACTTAAGGAAATAGGTAGCTGATATATTGCACTTTTACCTTAGCGCTAGGTATACTCTTGGTTGCTTGTTTTTGCAGAAAATGCACTAAAGACTTCTGGTGATTAGTAGTTTTTGTTCCCTACCTATGTTGAATACACTTATTGTAAGTCGCTTTGGATAAAAGCGTCTGCTAAATGACTGTAATGTAATGTAATGTAATGTAATTCCCAAAAGGTGTAAAATGCAGACTTGTAAAGAAAAGGATTCCAAGGCACTCCGTCTTTGATGAAAAAATATATGGATTTTCATTTTTTCATCAGGGTCTATCTAACATATTGGCCTTATTGGTACAGTACTATTCAAAGTCCTATTCATCTCATGTTTTGGGGGCCAGTGTTCATGGTTCTGATGATTTGGGGAAAGAAACTGTTGGACAGCCTACTGGTGCTTTCCGTGATACTCTCCGACCTACCAGATGGCAGTAGTGCAAAGAGATGGTGGGGGGGGTCTTTCCTAACCTGTCTCTCTCTCTCTCTCTTCCGTCCGTTCAGCCATGGATCCATCCATCACGCTGTGGCAGTTCCTGCTCCACCTGCTGGAGGACCAGCGGCAGAAGCATCTGATCAGCTGGACGGGTGAGGAGGGAGAGTTCAAGCTGCTGGACGCAGAGGAGGTGGCCAGGCTGTGGGGCCTCCGCAAGAACAAACACAATATGAACTACGACAAGCTCAGCAGAGCTCTGAGATACTACTATGATAAGGTATACAAATACTGTTAGTGCTGAGTACTACTAATACTGTTTTATAAACACAACATGAACTACGACAAGCTCAGCAGAGCTCTGTGATACTACTATGATAAGGTATACAAATACTGTTAGTGCTGAGTACTACTAATACTGTTTTATAAACACAACATGAACGACGACAAGGTCATATGATAAACTGCATAAAAACACTAGTGCTGAGTACTACTAATACTGTATTATAAGTACAATCTGAGCTCAGCAGAGCTCGAGATACTAGTAGTAATGTCATTGCTGTCAGGCAGAAACCTTATGTCCATATTTTTAACTTTTTGTGTTTTTTCGTAAATTAATGCGCTACGTCATCATACTACAGCGTCACACAGTAGTAGCTGATTTACATGCTCAAAAAAGCTTGTCGATCTGCTACTATTGCATTTTTTTTAATTTGAACCATGAAAGTTAACAATTTTGGACATATGAGGTTTCCACCCGTCAGAGTTCAGGTCGATCGAGTTTTTTCTAGTTTTTTCTAATATAATAATAATGGTATTTCTCTTGTGTTTGTCAGAACATCATAAAGAAAGTGAGCGGGCAGAAATTTGTCTATAAGTTCGTCAGTCACCCTGACCCCTCCCTCTCTGATGGGGGGCGCAACGGGGAGGAGGGACATAGGCGAGAGACCGAACCTAACAGCCAATCAATATCCCTGGGAGGCATGGCCACCACCTGTCCATCAAAGACCTTACCACAGGTGTTCTATTTTGCTCTTAATTGTATTCGTATATGTATGTATCGTATGTATATTATATTTCAATAATTCTGTTTCTGTGTGTATTTGCTTGTGCTAAATAAATGTATTGGAATGTATTGGAACTGGTTAACGAGGACCATTAATTAGAAATTAGAATTGTGTAATTAGGAATTACTTACTTGATTTGTTTTATTTGATGTGATTGATTGACAGCGCATGTCGCCTAGCAACTATCCAAGGAGTTCTCGTAATGACTACATGAAGTCAGGTCTCTACTCCACATTCACCATCCAATCACTGCAGAACTTACCGCCAGGCCCTCGACCAATCAAAAACGAACAGATGCTTGCGCAAGAGGCCGCTCTTAGAATTGACCACAACACAGAGGTAGGGGTGTGTGTCTGTGTGCGTGCGTGTGTTTGTCACATTTATTACATAATCACCTAAAGGCAATTATTTGAGATAATCACAATCACAATTATTTCATCGTAAAGGGTCTTGCAAACGGGAAGCGAGGAACGCACACATTGTTGCCTGGATCAACGACAGGTCTGCTACAGGTCTGCTCAAGAGGGGCGTGACAACGCAAGCGTAAAAAAAAAAGCGAATCCGAATCTAATCCGCGCTCACGTAAATACGCTTGCGTTGTCGCACCGCAACTTCTCAGAGCAAAAACGCAGGTCTCATTGAAAATGAACTATAGGCGTGTTTTATCGTTCCCCGTTTGCAAGGCCCTTACGAGTTTAAAGTGTTGAAAATGTTCATACATTGCGGAAATCGTGTTATAGATCGCCTATCTCTGCAATTTTGTTTTATATTTTCAAAATATCAAATTTGAAATATCTCAACCAGTTGTTTATATCTACATCTAAAATCACAATTAAATCGTTAATCGCAATTCATCATGACAATTAATCGTCAAAAGTAAAATGTTATGTGTGTGTGTGTGTGTTAATCAGCTGCACAGTTAATCAAAATGTATCAAAAATAATAATTTTAACTTAAACAAAGATATAGTTGTGAAACATAAAATTATTCAAAGATCTTATTCCGTCAGCTGATCTTCCCTCATCGTCTCCTCACTATTACACAATGTTTATAACCAGAACGTTGTGCAACACTAATAAGCACAATGAGCAACAGAGGCATGTTCATCATCAATAATTGTTTTACAATAATCACTAACCATTCTATCAGGGAATCTCATTTTAGTCATAATGCTGCAGCCCTGCTGACAAATCCTGTGAATCATTTGTGCACCTATGAAGGAACAGGCCCACTTTCTTTCCAATATGGCTGCTGTGCATAGTGCCTAAACTGCCTATTGATATGGGATTCATAGTTGGCATTCATTCCTCTCCTCTCCTCAGGTGTGTGTTTTTTCCTCTGAGTTTAACTCCTCCCAAATGGAAAGCGTGGAGAGTGGAGGTGGTCTGCAGGTCATTGTGACCCAACCATCCCCATGTGCAACACCAGCTCTCAGCCCCCAGATTCCAAACAACACAGTCAGCCAGCCACAGGTAATACAGTCATTTCATACACCTACTCTAAAATGCTTACCAGCTCAGTGGCCGTGTGGTTAGAGTGTCTGCCCTGAGATTGAGAGGTCGAGGTTCGATTCCCCGGCCTGGGACATACCAAAGAGACTATAAAAATGGGACCCAATGCCTCCCTGCTTGGCACTCAGCATCAAGGGCTGATGCGGGTATGTCCCTGTGACATACAAGTGTCATGTCCAGGGGATGTACTTGTACATCAAGCCGCCTCAAGATACAGAAACAGGAGATTGGTTCCTGCCTGACCCCATGGCTCGGCAACATTTACTCTAAATTTCTACCAGCATTCGTAGTACTGCTCGTATTCTACCGTACCAATTACATCCACCTGGTGTCCAGGCCCCTGTTTAGACAGTTAGAATGAGTCCTGATGATATGATAAGAAATCACACTTGCCCAATCGTGACTTGTCTCAGTCACGATTGGGCATGCCTAAAGCAAGCTGGGCCTGCTTAAAGCAAACATTAAAAGTCCATAGACTTGGCTGCCATGAAATGACCCCTCAAAAATAAGTATTTTGGTAGACTTGACAACCATCAGTACTAGAGGTCCTGGTAGAATATAAAACCATCAGTACTAGAGGTCCTCGTAGAATATAAAACCATCAGTACTAGAGGTCCTGGTAGAATATAAAACCATCAGTACTAGAGGTCCTGGTAGAATATAAAACCATCAGTACTAGAGGTCCTGGTAGAATATAATACCATCAGTACTAGAGGTCCTGGTAGAATATAAAACCATCAGTACTAGAGGTCCTGGTAGAATATAATACCATCAGTACTAGAGGTCCTGGTAGAATATAAAACCATCAGTACTAGAGGTCCTGGTAGAATATAATACCAGCATTACTCCTCTCTCTCCTCCTCTCTCCTTCCTCCCTCCAGCAGCCCCCGCCTCCTCCCCCGTCACCTCCTCAGATCTATCTGACCGGTGTTGGAGACCAGTCTTCCATCACCCCTCTGCTCACCCTGCCGCCCCCACACACACAACATCAACAACAACATGCACAGCAGCAGCAGGTGGACTGTGGGGCGGTCAGCCATCCCCCCCAACCTCACCCTGTGTATGTAGTCATCAACCCTCTCCCCACTCGTCAACAACAGCCACCACCAGCACAACAACGGGTTGCCGTGGTAACAACTGCACCCCCTCCAATCAAGAAGGAACACCTCAAGGTGGAGGAGGAGTTTATAGAGCTTCTGAAGCAGGCAGACAAAGGGCTGGATGAGGTGAGTCCTTTTTGGCGAAGTTATTTTGAATTTTGCAGTGTCTATTTTGCATTAAATAAGTGCAGCAAAATGTGCTTGTGGCAACACAGATGACAGGGGTTAACTGCTGCTCCACACCGCTACCCTGTGGCTTTAATAACAGCCCACTTCCACAGTTGGATCGTTAGCTTATTTTCTAGTTAAGATCACCATATTTTCTGTCCTCCAACTCCAAGTTTCTCATCAATGTAGTTAGTAATCATTAGTTAAGCAGCTATTTAATTACCTAACTAGTCTGCTGCGTCTCCAAATGATCAGTTACACAGTCAGTCAGTTAGTTAGTTAGTTAGTTAGTGGGTTACTTACTCTGTGTGGTTGGACCCACTCTGTTTTGTCTTCAGGTACCAGAGTTGGCGTGTGGTCCAGAGGGCCCAGAGCCCCCCCTCTCCATCATAGAAGTCCCGCCCATTTCTTGTCGGGAGTCGGGGGATAAGGAGGGTGAGGTCAAGGCCTCTGTACCAGGTAACTAACACACACACACACACACACACACACACACACACACACACACACACACACACTCACACAATGTGTACATTAACTGTTGAAGTTTCCTTGAGAAAGACTGCTCTCCTAACCTGATCCTGATGAGCAGTTTGGTGCCTTGCACGGTTTCCTCTGCCGTCGCTGTGTGAATGTAATGCACATTGTAAAGCACTTTGGATTAAGGCGCTTATATAAATGCACCATTACAATTTTGTTTGTCTTCTCACAGCCTCCTCAGTTACCACGGTAGCAATGGCTGTGACCCCTGCTGTGACCTCTGCCCCTGAAGTAGTTCCTCCTAAACCCAAGAAACCCCGTGGACTGGAGCTGCCCTCCGCCTCGTATCTGCTCCCCCCTGGACTGTCTTTGGATAAGGTTATTATCAACATTATTATTAAGTAATGATATTACTGCTAGTAAGTCTACACGGTTGATGTTATATTGTGTAATTTTGTGTAAATACTGGAGGATGGAAAAAACTAGACAGTTTCACTCGGTAGATGCTAGATGGCAAATCTCCAGTTCTCCACGGAAAGAGGGAGATTTTCTGTGGTATCTACAAATGGCCAACCCTCAGCAACGCTGCCCCCTGTTGCTCGAGTGGCACCGAGGCTGAGATGTGTGCTGTTCAGTGAAAACGACGACGCAACACACAGAAGGATTCAACCCACCGGAGGCAACCCACAGCGCCTGGAGCCTCCTAGCGTCGCCAACATCTCATCAGCCATCTTCCCTACTGACTATCTCTGAACCCCCAAGAGACAGTGGGGGATGTAGCATCACTTGGACACAGGCCGGGGTCTGATCAGCCTTGGTCTGGTTGCCTGGAGGAGGGTGTCTGTTGCAAGACCCAGAAACATCCAATGATTCCAGATAACACTGATGATGTGTCCAAGTTTGTGCATCAGTAATGTTTTACTTACTCAAATTAATAACTCATCAAAATAAATGAATAAAGAAATACAAAATGTACGAACGGGGATCAAAAGTCAACAAATTGTGCATGATAGTACCATGTGTGGTTGTATTGTAACAACGGTGTTATTGTGTGTTGTCCAGGTGAATGCAGCCGTCAACAGTCTACTGGCTCCTGGCTCTGCTACCAACACACTCACTCCTTCTGTCATCACCTCACATGCACTGGTACGCACTGACCCGTGTGTGTGTGCGTGCGCGTGCGTGTGCGTGCGTGAGCGCGCGGCGAGAGAGTGTGTGTGCGCGACTGCGTGCTGCGAGAGAGTGTGTGCACGACTGCGTGCACACACTTATAATTCAACTTGTAATGCTTGTGGTTTGGTTATATGAATATATCTAAGTCTGTCTGTCTGTCTGTCTCTCTCTCTCTCTCTCTCTCTGTGTAGACTCCAGTCCTGTTAACTCCCAGTCCTCTTCCTTCCACCATTCACTTCTGGAGCACACTGAGTCCCATCGCACCTCGCTCCCCTGCCAAGCTGTCCTTCCAGGTATACACTCATCCTTTTAACAGTACACCGTCATCGGGTGACAAAATCGTTGTGACAAGTAGGCCTCATGGTGTCAGTATGCACTTCTACAGTACATACTGTATGGAGCATAACCACACCATAGGACTCTCACATCTACACATTCATCAACAGTTTCCTTGAATACAGGCATCCCAGATGTATTTAAACCGCCATTCACACTGAGCACAGAAACAAACTATAGCGATAATGAAGTTGGCGTTTGGCCTTTCACAATTATTACATAATCGCCTATTGGCATAGCAATTATTTTTTGCATTATTGTCATAATCATTTCCATGTTAAAAGATTTCCATATATTTTCAAACATTTTCACACGTAATTGGAAATATCTACAAGCTCAAACGTGTCACGATGTGACGCGTTTTGAGCTTTTAAATCGTCTATTTCCACTATTCATATAAAATATATTTCTGTCCTGTGCACTTTTTGTTCACGAAGACTAAAAGCCAAACAGAATTGTAACCTTTATGCATAATGTTCCAACGTTCAACGACCTAAACACAATTTAATTGCTAATCGCAATTATTTGAGCGACAATTAATGGTTAAGTAAAATGTCATAGTAGTACTATACTTGTTGTCTTCCTCACTGAATGAATGATGGCGTTCTGTAAACAGTGCATCCAACACGCACATAGTCCACATAGAGGGAGAGAGAGAGAGATCTCCACATCTGGTGCTGAAAGACGGGATGTAATTATAAATAATCTGACTGATTATTAATTATAAGGAGGTGAGTCTATACCTGCGGTGCAGTAATGTCAGCTAGCCTACCAGCTGTTCAAGTTGTTCGCTGATAACAAAACTCTTCGGGGGTGAGTGAGTCTGACTACATGCTCCAGATGTTCCTTAAGTTCTGATTAATTTTGATTGGCTGTCAATGTTTCTATCGTTCATAAAATCACGCTGAAAGTGTTCTGACTGACATGGTCCATAACCACAGCTGTGGCTATAGAGTTGTGGTGTTTGAGATGTTTATAGCGATCGTCTTGCAAAGAGCTATTTTTTCCCCAAAATGTAAAAAAATATATATAATAAGGAATTAATTTGGATAATGCTAATGGAGATATTGTAAAAGTTGTCACCTTTTAATAAAAAGGTTTTTTTTTATTCAATAAAGTCTGCAGTTCTATATGGCTATGGGCTGTGGCAATAATTAAAAGGGAGAAAAAAAGAACGAAAAATAACTAAAATAGTTCATTTTTTGGAACCATGAACTTTAGTTCAAAAGTTGAATTAGGAACTATGAACTGAACTAGTTCCTTTTTAAATTTCTGAACTGTGAACTGAACTAGTTCATAAAATAAATGAACTTTCCCAACACTGCACACACACACACACAGACAGACAGACAGACAGACAGACACAACATATAAGCCTGCTCGCAACAATTAAGTACACCCAAATGAACACCACTTGTATTCTCCTTGACACACACAAGCTCTTCGTATACACACTGCCTGTGTGTGCTGTGTTAAAAATATAAATGTGTAGTGTGTGTGTGGGATGTGCGCACGAGTCCTGCCTTTAATAAATGTGCATGTGTGTATGTAGCTGTGCGTGTGAGCGTGCATGCGTGTATTTTGGCTCAGGCCTTCATAACACCATCTGTCACTGGTGTACTGGACAAAACGATGGAATTATGAAAGATTACATGTCTACATATCTGAGTTGGTTTTTTCATTGTACGTTTCAACAGTGTCCTCTTTGGCTGCTGTTATTCACCGTTCTGATTCTAACAACACAGAGCTACAATTTATTGTTACAACAAATAAGGACATATTGAATATTATATCTGTAGTTTTCGCCCTCTGCTGGCCAAATATCATAATACACAGGCATGGAGATCAGGGAAGGACCTCTGCCCCAAATGTGGTCGAAACGTTGAATCTTAATAAACCAGTGGAGCTGAGTATTACCAGTGTTGCGGACTCTATTCTTTTCCCCTCATTTGTAGAATCATCCTCAGGTCTTAATGGGTTAAAGGATGACTTCACCCATTTTAAATATATCTTCATTTCTTGGTCATCACAAATGCTCATTTCTGAGTGGTGCTAGCCACTCCAGCTAGCAACTATGTGTGTCCGTCCATGGATGGATGTATGTCTAAAAATAATTAGTACGGAAATAGCGTTGGTTGACCACCAAATGTCACTGTTGAGCAGACACACACACACACACACACACACACACACACACACACACACACACACACACACACACACACCAATTCAATTCAAAGGACTTATTGGCATGAGAAAACGTTTGAAGAACGTTGAAGAAAATGTTTACATTGCCAAAGCAAAAAGTGGAACAATACACACACACACGCACGCACACACACACACACACACACACACACACACTCACTCACTCACTCACTCACTCACTCACTCACTCACTCACTCACTCACTCACTCACTCACTCACTCACTCAGTTCAGATGGGTCATGGTTTATTTTTTCTTCTCGGTCTGTGTCTCATAGGAGGGCTGTGGACATTTCAGAAACCCGTCCACCAGTGACTTCATCGATGGGCAATCCAAGCTAATAGAAACTGCAGGCTTTATATTCCTGGATAATCAGCATGCTATAATGGAAGCCATTGTTCTCACGTTAATATGTTTCTATTTTCTATTTCTATTTCTATTTTTTTAATCTTGTTGCACAGAGTAGATTTATTTTTTACCGTTTTATCCTGAGCATTAGTGAGGACAAATTATATGAAGATGGGTTGAAAGTGGGTTAAGTTGTCATTTAATTTATCTTTAACCTTCTCCCCCCGTCTCTCTCTCTCCTCTCTCCCCCTCCCTCTCTCTTCTCCCTCCAGTTCCCCACCAACGGCAGTAATCTGATCCACATTCCAGCTCTGAGCGTGGACGGTCTGTCCACACCGGTGGTCCTCTCCCCTGGCCCCCACAAACCCTGAGCTCTGCCTGGCTCTACAGAGCACCTTCCTGGGATATAGACCCCCCTGAGACCCCCTGAGCGATGGTCTTCAACCAGGTGACATGTTAAATCCAATGGGAAAATTGAGCACTTTTTTTTAACCTGATAGAGGTGGCGGGACAAAAAAGAGCCCTCAACTGGAAACAGTCCTATGTGAACAGTACTTTGACCAATATAAACAGACTCTGAATCAGAGTACTGGGAATATGGATGTGTCAGCACAGCAGCGTCCTCCACTGGACGTGTGCGTCCAATACAGGTCTGTGTGGTTCAAGTACTGGTCCTAACTCTTAACCAGGCAGGTGGGGAAAATGAACCTTCAACATGGAGAGAGGATGAGGATGATGATGTCAGCATGGCTCTCCACGACTCTCCATTCTTGAACAGAGAGTCACGTCACACAAGCTGAACTAATGGAAGCCCTTAAACCATCGTTGTGTCCTCTCATACCGATGGGAACATAATTGTCCTTTTGAGCGTAATTTAGTCTAGAGACTAGAAGCGTGTCATTGGGGGTGTTTTGTTTGACGAAGCACTTGGCTGTTAATGGGTTCGAACATGTTTGGCTTTTGATGTGATCAAAAACCTTCTCGTCTTCAGCCCGTCCACAGGAGGTAATGGAGACTCGACCGGTGTTCTTCTGAGACTTGGGCGGAAATAGAAGTTGCACAACGCCACAGCTGTGCCCTTCAGGCTCCAGGAGACGTTGAGATGTTTTGTTAAAAATTAAAAAGAGTTGAGATGCATATTATGATCAGCATGTTTTTGTCCGAAAAAGAACCAGTCGAAGCCTGTGGCTACCTTTTAATCATTATCATTTACTAGTCATGCGAATGCCTGACACCTACAGTATGGGCACTCGTTGAGAAATCATGCGATACCTAGCATCTTCAAATAAAGAGTCCTGCTCTTTGACTGGTGACTGGTGCTACATGCTAACTAGCATACTTAAGCAACTTAAGCTGACCTCCTTCATGGATTCAGTAACAGACTAGCTAGCAGCTAAATGCTAACTAGCCTAGTTATAACTGAATGTACGGATACAAGGACAGGACGGCTAACCGATATACAGGTTAGCCTTGTGTAGCTTAGCCACCATCATGCCGGAGCTTCTTTTGATGCAAGTCATGCCAAGAACTTTATGTGAACTTTGTGGCATCGGTCAGATAAAATATCATTTGTTTTATTTATTTTTCTTAAACTTTGTTTTCATCTGGGAAGTTGGGCCTGTTTTCGGAGCATCCTTTTCACTCCGTAGTTTACTTGGACATTTTACTACTTATTTTGTTTTGGTCTCCAATTAACGTTTAGATTGTGAACCTAAATGCTGAGCTATGTTCTTTTTTTTCTTTTTTTTTAACACCATGGTGTTTGCCGGTCCCGAAGGGTTTGTTAAACAAAACCCTGCATACTTGACTTAGTAATTGACATTCATTTGGAATTAGGAAACCTTTGTAACATGGCCATGTCTTGGAGAATGGAATACTGACATTATTACAATTGTATTATTATTACTTCTTTTGTCTGACCTACTGGTCCACCACGCCCTTCTCCAAATGCTGCCTGGCCTGTTATTGGACGACTTTTTCCTCCACGCTGGATCAAATTGACCAATCACACAAGGAAGAAAGAAAGGTGTGCGGTTGTGAACTCGCCGTTACGACCTGGGAGGAATCTAGTCGACTAGCCAAGTTATTTCTATATAAATAACTCCATTGGACATTGTTCTGTTTAATACGTGTCATTTGAAGTCATACCTTTTGACGTTCTCAGCTGAGATGCAACCAAAAATGAACAGAGACGTTTGAATAATAAAAAAGAAAATAAATTGTCAGGATTTAGAATGGGCCTCAGTCCTAAATGGACTGACAGCAGTCTAACAGACTCCGTGGTTCCCATCTGGTTCTGTCTGGGACCTCACCTTTTGACCTTCTTGATAAGGGCATGACAGCCATTGTACCAGATCACACAAAGCGGTTGCTCTCCCTCTGTCACCCTGTGAGAATGTGTCATACTTTCGGGTCGACAGCCCACCAAGTTGAGAAATGATGTTAACGGGACATTCCTTTTGATTTGTCAAAGCAGTTTATCAACAGAATGTTTATGGATGTTTTATTGTTAAGATGTAGAGATGACCATCGTCTTTATGTCTTGCATTCATTCCTGTGATCAGTTCATCTGGTCTGTGACTTTACTTCTTCACTGCACGATACCAGCTCAAATGCCCAGTTTGATAGGCCCCCATTTGATACCAGTTTGTATGTTATCTCTGAGGTGTGTGTGTGTGGGGGGGAGCTAAATGTGATCCAGTCCGTTGTTGACACACTGACCGTAATGGTCTGCAATGTTGCCACAGGGAAAATTGGTTGTTTAGCAGAAAACATCTGGTTAAACTGTCCATAATTTTTCAGCCTGAGTCGTATTTTGCTTCCTTGTGTTCATGAAGTATACGTTTTCTGTAGCGCAACCTTTAGGCCAACATGTCGAACTTGGACACACAAGATATCTCCAAATCCAGCTGGCAGCTTATCATGAAACCTACTGAGGGCGTTCATACTCTGTGGGGATGAGTGAGTGAGAGCCATTTGTGGGTCAAGGGCAGGGTCACGACTCGTTCTTTTTAATATATATATATTCTATACATTTTGAAACGAACACATCTAAGAAATTCCATAAATAAAAAAATTACATTTAAGAAGTAGTGAAAATAGCTGATCTACAAGCTCACAATTGGTGCAAAGTGACGTGTTTTGAGCTTGTAGATCTGCTATTTTCACTAGTATGGGTCCCGGGCATACGTCTAATATTTATTTTGGGTCACAGGCAAAAAGGTTTGGGAACCACTGCTCTAGCGCCATCCTCGGATCAAAAGGGAAATGGAACCCAGGTTGAAAAATGACATGGATGTGAATGTATGTGACAGTTGAAGCTGCTGTGATTGTGAATGTGTTTCAGTTGTGGGCAGGTGGCTGTATGTACTGTAGGTAAGACCTAAACTGGGAATTGTATAAGTTGGGATTTAACTTCCATCAGAGATGGTCTTGTCTTCACCAGTAACTGCACGCTGAATGTTGTGGAGATTGTTTGATGTTTCGCATTGGATCACTTTTTTTATATAACTGGTTGATGTAGTTCTGCAGATTTAGTCATTTTGTCTTTTTGTTCTTGAATATAGCTGCAGAATGACGGTTAACATTTCATATCTGAGGTCATGATGGGACATATCAGCATTTAGCTGCACGTTTTTTTCTAAACAGGCTGTGAGTGTTCCCTAGTACCTACCTACCTTAGCTATACCGACCGACCTACCGGCCTACCGAAACTGTGGCTCGAGGCCCATTTGTGGGTTGCGGACCCATTTTTAAGGATTGCAAGTAAATATCCCTTTATTTTTTTGTTTCCTTCATTTTATTTGTGATCATTATATCAAAATGTTCTTTATAGTTTTAGCCCCCAAAATATTCAACTTTTTGGTTGTAAGTAAAAAGCTAATTAAACATTCTTTTCGAAAGAATTTACCAGAATCTGCAAGCTCACAACACGTCACATTTGGGTCCTGGTGTGAGACGTGACATTTATCTTTTGAATTTACAAAATGTAATTATTTATTTTGTCAGTAATTTCGTGAAGAAATCAAAGAAAAACGAAAGAAATTCCATACATGTTTAAGAAGTAGTGAAAATAGCCGATCTACAAGCTCACAATGCATTGTGAAGCGAGTAAGCGACCTATTTTCACTAGTTTGGGTCCCGGGCAAACGTTATTTTTTTGGGGTCCTGAGCAAAAAGGTTTTGGAACCACTGCTATAAAAGGAATCTATCTAACCTGTACCATCCTAACTGCATAGCCACCATCCTACCTATCCATGATGTACCATACTACATGTACCTTACCTATAGTCAACCACCAATCCGTCATTCCTTTCTAAATGTGTTTGTGGACTTTCCCGCAGCCTGTTTTTTAAACTGATATGTCAGTCCAGTGTGTAGTACTGTGTACACACATGCACTGTTTGCATTGTCGTCGATGTTTCTTATGCTGACTGAGCCGCTGTTAGTTGATCTGACTTGACTGTTGTTATTGTTGTTGTTGCTATGCAGACCAGCAGATGCTCGTCCAGTAAGCCTCCATAGTGGTGATGATGATGACAAAGCTTTGCTGTAAATGTATTTTTATCTAAATGCTTTTATGAGTAATCTGCTGCTCAATAGGCAGAGCCGCCTCCATTAACTGTGTGTGGGTGTGCGGTCAGGGATCACGTGACCTGTAAGCTCACTGACACACGTGCACGCGCACACACACACACACACACACACAGTCTCTCTCTCACACACACACATACACACACACACACATTGAATTTCTTGTGAGGACCTTGTCCTTAAAATTGCTGAAAATTTGCCAAAGAAATTGCAGATTGGCTATTTTCTTGTGCTTGACGCAACAAAGTATTTACAATCCTAAGGCTAATTCAAGTATACATTTCACACACGATCACTTTCTGCCCTACGATAGCAAACTGCACTTAGTACTTTTAAAACTTCAATTGGCTTTTTTTAATGGAGTAAAAATGGTGGCTGCCAAGTGAAGAGGTCAAAGTTTGACTGGACATGTGACTGGTAGCCGTTTAAAATGACAGGCCATTAAATGCATGTACTGTATAGCTCATACAGTTGGGTGCCACCAATATTGTCCCTTATTATTTGACCCATTTAGGCCTGACCTCAAAATTTTAAAAAATCCTTCTAAATCCTCCAGTTTTCTGAAATAAATATTTTCACGATTTTTCAAAAATAGCAGACCTACAAGCTCGTAGCGCGCCACTCGGTGGCGCGCTATGAGCTTGTAGATCTGCTATTTTTCAATAGCTAAATTATAACATGTTTAAAACACCAAAAGGGGTTCCCGCCCAAAATGGGTTAACTGTCCTTTTGCGCAGATCACGCAAACCTCAGCAAAAAGAAAAGGACAATATCGATGGCCTCCAACTGTAGCTCATATACAAAATAACAGTACACGCCCGTTTTTTAGGGCTGAATGACTGAAGTTACCAAGGTAACTGGTTATTTTATGTATTGATTGGTAATCTTTTATTCTCAGCCAGGTCAACCACATGCACTTAAACATACTGTACAATGACTAGGGAAACTAGTAGATCTACAACATCACAACTTTTAGATGAACTTGTAGATCTGCTATTTTCCTATTTGTTTTGTTATTTTTCCCCCCCAGATAGTTAAATGTGGCTAATGCATTATTAATGAGCTGTATTCTCAAGGGTTTCCAATTCAAAATGGGATTTGCCACAATTAGGGGGATTTCTTTTTTTTTGCAAGGTTAGGGCAGCAAATCTAAATGATTTAAACGATAGAATGCTGCATCAAGCCATTGTCTGTTGACTGTTCCCCTTTAAAGCATGCTTAACGCTTTGAGAATCTATTTTTATAGAAGACAACCACACACATTGAGATATTTTGTGTCTATTCTGTGTCTACAAAAGCCTTAAAGATATTGTGTGTAGGTTTGAATTTTCGCTGTATGCATCTTCAGAAGCATGTGTGTCGTGATGCTATGACAAGAGAAAAAAAGCCATTTATTACCAGAAGTATATGTTTTAATGTTGAGCATTGTGCGTTCGTCAACGGTTCGAGTTGGACATCTACCGTAACTCAATCCAGCTATAACTTTTCTCACCAGCAAATGAAAAGACGAAAACAATATTTTCCCTTAAGGCAGAGTGAAGTATGTTATGTATTGGTTGTTTGAGAGCAGCACATTTTATCATCCAGGTGGACTGTCAGCTCTGGTCTTAAGGTAGCCATGCAGATTGTTGCTAGTTTTCTATACTATTGTCCATCTAGTTCAGGGATTTTCAAACTTTAACTTTCAAGGACTCCCATAACTCTTGATTGCGTACAAATGACCCTTACGGGTCCATTTGGTTCCATAGGCACTCAGTTACACACCCTTAAGGGTCCATTTGGAACCATCTCAAGGACACCCGAGGGTCCCTGGACCACACAAGCGAGTGTACAATTTGTCAAAATCTTTATTTTGACACAATACATAGCAGATCTACAAGCTCAACAGTGTCGATGTTACACGTTGTGGGCTTGTAGATTTGTCAATTAAGTTTAAAGGGGGGCTTAATTACAATAGTTGACTATGAGCATAATTCATAAAAATAAAGTATAGGGTAAAAGTACCTCAATAGCGATATATAATGTAGGCTAGTATTCTGTTTATTATAAGCGACTTTCCATTTCCATTTTTCTTTCAATTATTATTTATTAAACCAGTGTCTCAAATATTGTCTTGGACCCCCAAATTAATATGTATTTCTATTTGTCCCTAACGCCCACATCAGAAAATGTTTTGTGCCAGGGAGACCTGTAGCTGTTCAAGAATATTCCAAATATTCCACATTTTATTTAAAGATTATTTAAAGCTTGTAGGTCAGTTATTTTTCAAACTCCCAACGTATACAGTATACTACAGGTTTAAAGTGCTCATATGGCTTATTTGCCTCTTTTGGTCTTGTTTTCCTAGACCTGGTTGCTTATTTGTCTCACAAAATCTGGCAACACTGGCAGTGCTCTGTCCTCATGACCAGAGATGATGATGTCCTTGGTCATTTCCTGTTAAAATGGTTGTAATGTTATACGTAATGATTATTATACTGTAGAGTATTAATATATACAGAATTGGAACACAGCTTAACTCTGTTTTTAGCTTAAAGCATCGTTAGCTAACACGCTAACAGATAATTGTTTGTTTTGTTCTGTGAGATTTTATCCATGAGGTTTACTTTCCCTAAAATTCACCAGAGCAGTGAAATAATAATGAGGTTTTAATGTTGTTGGAGTTGTACAGCTGAACTCATAAGTAACATATCTAGCCAATAGGTGAGAGAGGGTTGGCTGAGGACAATTTTACATAAAATTTTAGCTCCACTCCAGGAATTGTAATAATTGAATTACTAGTCTGGAGGACTGTTTGGAAAATGAAAATGTCCATAATGGATTGGGCACCTGAACCCCTTCAGACAGAGGGCTCTGGTCTTGGATTGTTGGCTGACATTGTGAAACTTGGGAAACTGTATTCTGAATAGCCGCATGCATTCTGTGGCATCTAGAGTCATCCAAACAGAGAAGTACTATCTGAATGTATTAAAGAAGTTAAACTCACCATGCAAGATTGCAGCTTGTACAGAAAGCTTAGATTATCCTCTTTGTATCTGTAAAGTCTTTGTTTCGATAAAGATCCACCATAGTTTTCTGCTTCTGCTTTCTGTCAATCCATTCTGTGCAGGTTTTCCTTAGTGTTTGAGTTTGGAAGTAGGCCTACTCGTTGTATACTGCGTACTATTGCACATGATGTAGTAGGCAGCGGGACGTTGTGTTATTGAAAACGAGCGCTTCTAAACTGTCACTTCTGAAAACAATCACCTGCAACAAATTTATTGAGAGAAAGTAGCTCATAACATGTCTATGGTGGAATTTTATGAAACAGACTTGACAGATACAAAGAAAATAATGTAAGCTTTCTGTACAGTTTAATACAATCCGATAGGACTGTTTGGATGAGCGGCCTGTCAAGGGTTGGCATTGCAACTCTGGATGCATTATAGCATCTAAGAGTTGCTTGCGGCTAAATTCTGAATAGGCTTGACTTACTGCAGTTGGGACTGGAACCTTTACTGAAACGCTACAGATTAGGGCTGGGTAATGTATCGATAATTTATCAATATGGTAATACAGGATTTTGGATATCCTAATATCGTGATATGACATATCAGTGTTGTCGTTTCCCAGTTGTCTGTAACAAATAAAACGAAACATCTCTATCTAAAATAGCCAGTCGACGAGTGCGCGACACGTCACATATAGTGGGCGTGGCACGTTGAGTTTGTAGCTCTGCTGTTTTCTCTGTTTAACATTTAAGAAAAAAGATCTCGTCACAACACAATATCATCAATATATATATATATATATATATCGAGGTATTTTGTCAGAAATATCTATTAGATTTTTGTCCATATCGCCCAGCCCATTTTCAGACTTACACACATACACCCTCAAAGACTTTTACAGAATGTCTTTCAAAGACATCCAAGACTCTCTTTGAGGTCTGATTTAAGAGCTACAGTATCATATAATTGTATATGGGATTTTTCTATTCAGCAGATTGCTTATTTTCTTGTACATAAATATATTAATGTGGGTCTGTTATTGAAATGTTCTTCCTGTCCAGCCCTGACCAATGGCTGCGAGGCATTTCGGCTGACACTCGACCCGTGGTTGGACTATCATTGCTGTCAGTTGCGTGTGGTACCGCCCTTTCCCCGGCAGCTGATTGGCTGACCGGGGGTTTATTGATGTAAAGGAGCGGGGCCGCCTTTATTTTTCTGAACCAATGTTCCAAAAAAACTAAATGTATTTACTGGAAAGAGAGAGAACTATTTTATATCATGAGACGACTTGAGTCTGTGTAAATGTTCTATAGCCATTCATCTGGTTTTCTATGAATTCAGACTAGAACTAATATGGGAGTGGAAGTAATAAAAAACTATTTTGTTGTGTATGAGCTGATCTGCTGACTTCTGTATTGTTTTTTGTCTACCTGTGCTTGTGTGTACTAGGGCTGCAACTCTATCAATAACTTGTTGATTATTCCAACTTACTTTATTCAAGCTTTTTATGATTAATAGTTTATTGGGTTTTTGACATTTTAAAGGCCCAAAAAACAGACACAGAACAAAAAGGAAGAAAGTTTTTCTTTTAATATCTCAACATTGTTATATATCGAATTGATGCAAAATAAATCTAATTGATTCTTCATAATTGAATGCCACAGACGAAAAACAGTCTAAGTCCACACTATTGATCCATAATGTATAAATGATAGATAAGGGTTCAGGACAACGAGGCCTTTTCGTGGAGGGGTCAGAATGAAATTTGGACTTCGTTTTTCGTCTGGTACTCAATTAATGACTATACACTTAAACAGCCTATTGCATGCTTCATCGTACCCCCTGTCATGTCCAATGGATGTACTTTGTGACAATGGCCAATCTACAAGCTCACAACACATCACACTGACGTATACGTAGATCTAGCCTTGCATAGCCAGCCTTCATCTGCCTTTGGGATGCATATTGCCCCAGGCAGATTAAGTCTGGCCCCTCTCAATTATGGGAGGACGACGACAATTGTGGTGACGAGCCAACCAGATTCTTCTGGAACTAGGCTATAACCAATCGACCCAGTATTCAAATATGAAGTGCAAATATTATATTATATATTTGCTGTTGCTGAAAATTGATTAGTTCAATAAACTGTTGCACCCTTAGTAAACGGATAAAATATGAGTGATTGGAAAATATTTACTTAGGCCTACATGCCTGCTTTTGTGTGTGTGTGTGTGTGTGTGTGTGTGTGTGTGTGTGTGTGTGTGTGTGTGTGTGTGTGTGTGTGTGTGTGTGTGTGTGTGTGTGTGTGTGTGTGTGTGTGTGTGTGTGTGTGTGTGTGTGTGTGTGTGTGTGTGTGTGTGTGTGTGTGTGTGTGTGTGTGTGTGTGTGTGTGTGTGTGTGTGTGTGTGTGTGTGTGTGTGTGTGTGTGTGTGTGTGTGTAGACTAGACATACTCTGTTACAAGTACAATTCCAGTATTTTAAAATGTACTTTTGTAAACTTAAAATTAAGTATTGGCATTCAAATATGCTTAAAGTACCTAAAGTGCCCCATTTCATAAGTTTGTAAAATAAATGGAAATCCTTTGAAAATAGCGATATACAAGCTCAAGCACATGCGCCCCGTTGTGAGCTTGTGTAAGTAACTAGCAACTAAAATGTTCAAATAATTGTAGTGGAGTAAAAAGTACATTTCCCTCCGAGATGTACTGGAGTAGAAGTATAAAGTAAGAAAATGAATACCTCAAAATGTTCTTAAGTATACAATAGGCTACTTGAGTAAATATACGTAGTTACTTTTCACTACTGCAGCTGTGTGCGTGCGTGCGTACATGCATGCATGCGTGCGAGTGTGTGTGTGTGCGTGTGCGTGCGTGCATGCGTGTGCGTGCATGTGTGTGCGCAAGCATGTGTATGTGAGTGAGAGATAATGTGTGTCTCATTAAGGACGACCTGAGAAATAGAAAGCAGGGTTTTAAATGCCAAAACACACAAGTACAGTGTACACACATAGATTCATAGATGTTTACACACACATACATTTGTGTGTGATATGTCTTGTTGTCAGGGAGGAGAGGAGCAAGGGATGGTGATGAAAGGAGAGACGGCGTGTCAGGCTTTCATCAGTGGAGGGAGGGAAGGGATGAGAGGATGAAAGAGGACGAGAATAGAAAGCTCTTCTATTTGCAACGTTTCTTTGGGGAAAAAACAAGTTGAAGTTCTACCGGAGGAAGACAAGAGCGATACAGGAGAGAAAATAGGTCATAAGCTGAGAGGGAGACAGTGTAGGAGAGACAGACAGTAGGACAGCTGAAAGAGAGACAGACAGTAGGACAGCTGAAAGAGAGACAGTGTAGGAGAGACAGACGGTGTAGGATAGACAGACAGTAGGAAAGCTGAAAGAGAGACAGTGTAGAAGAGACAGACAGTAGGAAAGCTGAAAGAGAGACAGACAGTAGGAAAGCTGAGAGACAGACGGTGTAGGAGAGACAGACAGTAGGGAAGCTGAGAGAGAGACAGACAGTAGGAAAGCTGAGAGGGAGACAGTGTAGGAGAGACAGACAGTAGGAAAGCTGAGAGACAGACGGTGTAGGAGAGACAGACAGTAGGAAAGCTGCGAGAGAGACAGTGTAGGAGAGACAGACAGTAGGGAAGCTGAGAGGGAGACAGTGTAGGAGAGCCAGACAGTAGGAAAGCTGAGAGAGAGACAGACAGTAGGAAAGCTGAGAGAGAGACATACAGTAGGACAGCTGAAAGAGAGAGAGACAGTAGGGAATTAAGTAATCTCAGTAAACTAGCCTAAAGCCTGAACAAAAGTGTTAAACCTAAACTTAACCCCAGTAAAACTATGCCTAACCCTAAACGTATTTCTAACCTTATTCTCAGTAAAACGAAGAAACCGCCCCACCAAGCGGTCGTCATGAGGTCGACGGAAAAAATATGAGGGGGAACTTGTTTTAAGGCGAGCATTCTGGTTTACGGAGAGACAGACAGTAGGACAGCTGAGAGGAAGACAGTGTAGGAGAGACAGACAGTAAGACAGCTGAGAGGGAGACAGTGTAGGAGAGACAGACAGTAGGACAGCTGAGAGACAGACAGTGTAGGAGAGACAGACAGTAGGACAGCTGAGAGGGAGACAGTGTAGGAGAGACAGACAGTAGGACAGCT
>NC_136807.1:24823225-24835725 GCF_951216825.1 Electrona antarctica | reverse complement strand
TCTGTGTGTGTGTGTGTGTGTGTGTGTGTGGGCGCGCGCCTGGCATCAGTCCAGCTCTTAATGGTCACAAGCAGACCAACTACTGACTCACTTGCAGCGTCATTTACAAAAATAATAGTAAAATAAAAAAACATGTTGGCTTTCTTTATGTCGCCACTTATGGCTTTTAAAACAATACTGTAGGCCTATACAGGGCTTAACTTTTTGAGGCACTTGTACATATACATACGTTACCTGTTACCCAACCGATATTGGAACATATCGTAAATACGTTGCATCGACAGCCAGTTATATAATACGTTTCTTTTAATTTTATTTGTTGTTTTAGTATTTAATTTCAACTTCAAATTTCAACTTGCGCGCTCTGCTTGTGCAAGTTGGCATTCGACAGAATGCAGTTCTAGTTGTTATTATTATTATTAGTATTAGTAGTAGTATTATTTCATACATATACTGTGTGATGTCATCTATGTTTACGGTCAGAATGACATCACTGTTATGATGACCATTATACAACTGTTATGACTCATACAATCTAGCTCCTTACTGGAGATGCAATGTCACCAGTAAACAAATTCCATTACATGCTGCCTGTCATAATGGAAAGATGAGAGGAGATAGAGATGCAAATATGAGGATTAACAGAGAGAGAGAGAGAGAGAGAGAGGGGGGGGGGGAGAATGGAGAGAGACTAGGTAGGATGGGGAGACAAAATGTGGAGCATTACGTCATGTTGTCAAACTAGACACCCCCCCGCGCGGACGCCGATTGGTCAATCCTCGGTGGCCCAAAAACATCCCATTGGCTGAGGACCCGGGGGGGGCGGGGTGTACCTGCGGACCGGGGAGAGGACATGCCCTTCGCCAAGCGCGAAGAAACGATGCTGCTTCAAATAAAAGGAGAAGATAGGAGAGGAGAGAGAGCCAGTGATTTATTTATCATCATAGTGAACGCTTTGCTATTTCAAACACGCAATTTGTAGTTGGACCGTTATCTTTATGAATAACCGTTTATTACCGGAGGTTCTCACTTAAATCTGGTGATAAATTATCACATTTTATAATCGTCGGATCGGATGCCTCATGCCGGACGTTTTGATTAATTGAAGTGAGAGACGATGCAGAGGTTTTTATAACGGCCGGTGGTTTATTTATTTGGGTTGGAGGAGGAGGAGGAGAAGAGGAGATACGGAGTGACAAGGAGCAGAAAAGAGGAGAGGGAGGAAGGCTACCATTCTACCGACATAAGATAAGAGGTGAGATGCTGTTGGGCGTCACTCCGCTGGGCCGGTCACACGCGCACGCACGCGCACACGCACGCATGCATGCACACACGCACAGTCGCACACACACACACACACACACACACCTATAGCCTACATTTTTGACTCTCGATAGACGTACTTATCGATTCTGACATTTTCATACATGAGAGTCTAAATGTTAGGCTAAACCGCTAATATTGCGGTCACAAAACCGTTCCTATTTATTTTTTAAAGTAGGCCTATAGTGCAACGCATTGTGAGCTTGCAGATCGGCTATTTTCACTACTTTTGTGTAATGGTGAAGTAGCATTCATTTTACGAAAACACATGAAAAGATCCCAATTAACCTACCAGGTTTATGCCCGACAACGGACGTTCATTTGACTTCATTAAGATTATAATCTAACTAAATTGGTGCTCGGGTCCCGCGAGTTGTGTCGAATCACTGCCCCCAAAAAACCCAACAACAACAACAGGCCCGTGATAGCTATAGCTGCTTTATTTTTGGCTTGTGGTCTGTCCTCGCTGGATGGAGGACAGGTGATGCTTGTGTGTGTGTGTGTGTGTGTGTGTGTGTGTGTGTGTGTGTGTGCACGTGTGCGTGTGTGATGTGCGTGCGTGCGTGCGTGCGCGTGTGGTGAGCCTGAGAATATTCTGTTGTCTTTACTTGAAGTTCAACTTTTATGATTTCATTATAGGCTCCTCTGTGATGAGTGATGACCGGCAGTGATGACAGTGTTGGTAGACTGTGTTGGATATACCGATTCATAATATCCACCCAACCCAATGTAGCCTATATATTGATTCAAGTAGACCTTGGATTATTGTGACCTGCACATGCACAGCCTTTGTGATACCTAATATCACAATCTACCTTTTGGTTACATTATGAACTAGCACATGTATTAAAGCTTCTTAACTTCATGAAGCGTTGTCCTTAAATGTTAATTTGAATGACATCACACTCAGTCATTCAAAGATAGCGTTTATCCATACGCTTATACGCTCAATGTAGGCTACAGTATATGTGACATTCCTGCTTTAGGAAGCCTGCTTCTAACGAGGACAAGTTAACGCATTGAACCTTATTGGTGCTCAAAGTGGGATCCGGGGACCTCCAGGGGTCCTTGGGGGCACCAGGGCTGTATTGTATATGGCCACATCCCCACATCCCCCAGTTCATTAAGTATACCTGGTTTTCACCTTAGCAACACCCACCTGAACTTAAAGGGACACTTCACCCTTTTTGCAAAAAATAATAAATGTTAATGACGTTTAGAAGATTTAGAACACTTTCCTGGGGGTCTTTATGTGTGTAATATGTGGTTTTATATATTTTAGATTTTAGCAGTGAGCCCAGTGTCTCTGATGTCATGGACACTGGGCTCACTTACTTCCGGGACTACATGTTGTCTCAGTAAGACAGCCCTCCCCCTATCCACAAGGAGGATCAGTGCACCAAAGCATTTTGGGAATTGTAGTCCAGGAAGGAAGTGAGCCCAGTGTCGATGACATCAGAGACACTGGGCTCACTGCTAAAATCTAAAATATCTAAAACCACATATTACAAAACCCCAGGAAAGTGTTCTAAACGTCATTAACATATTTATTTTGCAAAAAGGGTGAAGTTTTCCCTTTGAGCCAGGCTCACAGCTGTTGTTGTATGATCATTTTAGTGTGTCACTAAAGCGGTCTATTTTGATTGAACCTTTTGACTCAAAGACTTTTAGCTTTCAGGAAGAAACCACAAATATACAGGGAAGACATATTTGCATATTATAACCACACCTGGGGGTCTATTAGAGTAATGTCAACTCCATAGACACATACAACATAGAAAAAGTACAAAACCATGCATGGCACCCCATCTATAGCATCACAATCATTTTAACTATACTATCCATATTTTTGCCACCATAAATCGCAGTTTACTATGAAAACCTGCGAAACCTCTCAGTCACACACCTGTCAGTCAGCCCCGTAACATGCTCCATATATGGCCAATACAGAATTAATTCCATATGTTGATCTGACCTCATCAAACCCTGTACACTCAAGACATGCTCCCTATATGGCCAGACCTCATCAAACCCTGTACACTAAAGACACTGCCCCCGCTGCCACCCTTAGATCTCCTTATGGAGCTGACCTGTTCTGACATTCCATATGTTGATCTGACCTCATCAAATTCTGTACACTCAAGACACGCTCCATATATGGCCAGTACATAATTCATTCCATATGTTGATCTGACCCCCCATGCCAAAGCGTCAGCGCTCGCCCAGCAGTCTGCCCGTCACCCAGGCAGATATAGATACGTGCACGTGACCTCGCCCTTTAGGGGTGAGGGCGCTTCTCACCCTCAGGCATCTTACTAGTATACTTCACACTGAGCTTGTAGATCCCTATTTTGTAAATTGAAACATTAAGCCTGTACACTCCGTCTTACTCTTTATTACACGCCCTAAAAATAGCAGATCAACAAGCTCACAACACGTGGCATCTAGTATTACTCCCGTGTCCATATACATTTCCGCCCTGTTCATTTGATATGTCAAAGTGTAGGCTACAAATGTAACCAAGCGGACCCGTAAAAGGGTCTGTGCAGTTGTACACTCTTCATGCTGTCAGATGAGCGGTGATTGCAGAGCATTTTTCTGCTGGATAATGATTTACTCAGTGGTGTAAAGTAACTAAGTAGTTACTCAAGTACTGTACTACATTTTTTGTATTTTGAGTTTTCAGTACTTACTGTACCGCGCATGTCAGGAGCCACAAGTTAGTTTTAACCTGCCATGGGTTAGTTGTAACCTGCCACGCATGACGCATGTCAGGAGGCATGTACCCCCACGTACCCCCAGATAGTGTAGGAATCTCAAAACAAGAGTCGATAGCAGCATCAGAATATGCTTGGCAGAGAAGATTTTATTTAATGTTTTTTTTCTAGTTCACTCAACCCACATTGTCAGCCGTGCTACTCAACCCACAAGCATGTTGCTTGTTGAAAAATAACATTTATGTATCTCTGTGTAATGCATATTAACAAAATGTGTGCATACGTTGTTGACATTTCCAAGTGTCATGTGCCAGTGTGTCTCAGAGTATAATGAGCTTGTGGATCTGCCACTTTTGATGCAAAAAGTTAGAATTTGGAGATAAGACGTTTCTGCCTGACAGCAACAATGTCAATTTGGGCATCCTTGACGTGAAAAAGGATGGAGGGCAGCTCAAATCCGCTGATGCGCTCGGCTGCCCACACCACCCTTCGCTTTGCTTTGTTGCAGTTGAGGTCACTGAGTACAGTTACAGTCTCTCTCTATCTCTCTCTCTCTCTCTCTCTCTTCTCATTCTGTCTTTCGTTACACTTTTTTTACTCCATCCATTTGCCTTCTTTTACTCTTTCTCTCTTCCTCTGCTCTCTCATTATTCACACACACACACACACACACACACACACACACACACACACACACACACACACACACACACACACACACACACACACACACACATTATTTTAGGCTAATATGAATATGTCGTGCTGCACAATTAAACGAAAAAGGATTGAGATCTAGAATCAGACACTTACCGGTATGCAAACCCATTTTGTGCAGCAATAGTTGGCTGTCCAATTCATTTTAGTTACTCTTGTTTTTGTTTGTATTTTTAATAAAAATAAATGGAAAAATGAGAATCGTGTGAGAATCGCAATCTCAATTGAGATTCACATTTGAGCCAGAATCGGTGGCCATCTAGTTGTAAAACTTCCATCCTACCGTAAAGTGTGTCAAGGTGACAATTTACAATTTAGGCATTTAGCAGACGCTCTCCAGAGTGCTACGGGCTCAGATGGAGTCTGAAGAGGTGGGTTTTCAGACTACGGCGGAAGATTGGGAGTGAGGCTGCAGTTCTGATTGCAATGGGAAGTCCATAGTTTTGGAGCCAAAAGGGAGAAGAGTTTGGGACATGTGGACCGTTTTCCCGGCGTTTTTAGTTCTTACAGCTTCCCTGCGTTGGCTGATCAGCCTGATCTGAGCGTGCAGGAGGGTTTGTAGGGTCCGATCAGACTTGCAAGATGGTGCCATACCTTTGATTGCTTTGAAAGCTTAAGTGCGCTTGCTGGTGTCATGGTTTTGACCACAACTGGACATAATTATGCAAGCTTGGTGTTCAAGAGATGTATTGATAATCATATTTTGGCTATAGACAGGGAACGTTGGAGTTACGCAACTTTCCAGAAAGATCACTTATGTAACTCAAGAGTATAAAGTTGGTACCAGTGTTGTTTTTGTCAGCAGATTTTGATTTTAGTTTTAGTCAGTCTCTTGAACAGTTTTTCTTTAGTTTTAGTCACATTTTAGTCACCAGGAATGTCTTAGTGTTAGTCTAGTTTTAGTCGACTAGATATCATAAGATTTTAGTCGACTAAATCTACAGTTGATTTAGTCGACTAAAATGTATTTTGTCGGGCCTTGATGTCGTCGTAATGACTGATTTTACACTTGCTGAAAATAGCAGATCTACAAGCTCACAACGCGTCACGCTGTGACACATTGTGAGTTTGTAGATCTGCTATTTTCAGCATGCAACCAAGTGTAAAATGACTTATACTGGATGTCTTGTCCACTAGTCCCTTCCTAACATTTTAGTCTAGTTTTTATTTGTTGACGAAATTGTCAATAGATTTCGTCATAGTTTTAGTCGGCGAAATCAACACTGGTTGGGACCACTCTCTTGTGAGGAGGAGAGTGGAGGAGAGAGGGAGAGAGAGAGGAGAGAGGGAGAGAGAGAGGAGAGAGGGAGAGAGAGCGGAGTCGAGAGAGAAGGACGACACCGAGAACTGTGTGAGAGATGGTAGCTGGACTCTGGGGTTTGGCTCTCTGCTTCTGACTGTCACTGAAGAGTCTTCCTAATTCTTTTCCATAACAGTACTACAAGTAAGACGCGCGAACGCGGGAAGCGAACGCAGCTCGTGAATTGCAAAAATAACAATTAGAATAAATTACGTAATTTTTTAAGGTTTTTTTAAGTTCTCTTTTTTTGTGTTTAAGATTTTTCTTAAGTTAAGTTTTTTTTTAAGTTAATTTTTTTTAAATTTTTTCCTTGAAGCTTTTCATTTTTAAGTGTTTTTTTTTTTTTTAAGTTAAGTTTTTTTTTAAGTTAAGTTTTTTTTAAGTTTTTCCTTAAAGCTTTTCCTTTTTAAGTTTTTTTTTTTTTTTTTAGTTAAGTTTTTTTTTTTTTTTTTTTAGTTTTTCCTTAAAGCTTTTCCTTTTTAATTATTATTATTTTTTTTAAAGTTAAGTTTTTTTTTAAGTTAAGTTTTTTGTGTGTGTGCGTTTTTCCTTTTTAAGTTTTTTTTTTAAGTTAAGTTTTTTTTTAAGTTAAGTTTTTTTTAAGTTAAGTTTTTTGTGTGCGTTTTTCCTTTTTAAGTTTTCTTTTTAAGTTAAGTTTTTTTTTAAGTTAAGTTTTTTGTGTGCGTGCGTGCGTGTGTGTGTGTGTGTGTGTGTGCGTGCATGTGTGTGTGTGTTTTTGTGTGTGATACAGCTGCGCCCTCTGGTGGTGGGCGGGTGGTGTTACAGCGTGACACACACACAGACACACACACACACACACAGACACACAGACGTGATCTGCTGGGTCTCATAGTAAATGCTCACTGCGTTCGCAATCACTGCGTTCGCAATCACTGCGTTCGCAATAATGTGTTACCCCCAGAGTAGGGATTGGGTAACTAATAGTTCAAGTGGTTAAAGCATTACTTACATTAAAGTTAGATAAGTAACTTAACTAGATAAGAGCATTTCAATCTTATCATCATATTATTAGTCCTCAGACCAGGGGGGGTGGTCCGTCAAGGGCTGTTCCCCGGCCCGGGACTCCAGGGTTCTGGCCTTCCACCTGTCAGATGATCACGATCACACAGTCACATTCCTTTACTTGGTTGCACTTTGCAAGCCCTGCTTCTTGGTACGAGCAGCAGGGAACGTGCCCATTATCTCAGGGTGCTACAAATGTCTATTTTTATACGTCCTGTAAGTAGACATAGAAACAAAACTAGTGTTGACTAATCATAAGAGCTCTTATTTTGAAGAGGAAGTCGGTTGTAGCTAAGCTGCCATGACAAGTTGTTATGATGCCAGCAAGCACTGTAGTCAAGCCACCAGTAAGGCTATCCAACATTGAAGCTGCCACTACCTACTGGCGAAAAGTGGAACTGCAGCACTTTAATGGAGGTGGACGAACGTTCAGTGACGTCATGTGCGTAAACGTGCGTCATCCCAGACCTCAAATTTGTGGTCTGGGCTGCTCTTCTGCTCGCTCGAGCCATTGAGTTCTAATGGTACTTCCGGCAGTCTTCCGGGTGCTTCAAAACGCAACCACTGAGCAACTTCTATTAAAATGAATAGCAGGGGGCGGGGCTGTCGCTCCGGTCCTCCCTCTATCCTTTATAACTCTATGGCTATATCTAACAGTAAACAAGAACTCACGTGGATTAAACACAAGCTTTTAGCCAAAGTTCATAATTTACGATTTGAAAACAGGTGAAGTAAACATTAAAGATGCTTTGCTACAAGCAAATCTTATAATGAGCATTAGTGAGGACCAATTATATGAAGATACGGTAGGTTGAAAATGGTCCTTTAAAGTCAGTGACACTGTGACACACACAGCAGCTGGGATTGAACCTGTGACCCTTTTGTTACAGGACAGATGCTTTACTACCTGTGACTTTTTCACCTTGCACGCACCTTCCAAAGTAATGTATGTGTGTGTGCGTGTGTGCGTGCGTGCGTGTGTGTGTGTGCGTGCCGTGAATGATGTTTAACACATCATGCATGCTAACTGCTCTCTACTGTTTTGACCAATCAGCACTAATTACCCGCCGTCTTCCTCGCAGTGCGTGTAGCAGGGCGACTTAACAAGCTTACATCTCGTTAAATAATTAACAAGCCTCTCTCATCAATATTCCAATAAGTCAGCAACTACAGAAAGAGAGAGGAGAGCCAGTTAACTAACTGGTGGAACAGAATACCAGAGCTGACAACCAGGCTCACCTGATTCAGGGCCCAGGGGGGTCAGGCTCTATGCACTGCAACCATATTGGAAAGAAAGTGATGCTCTTCCTTCGCTCTGCTGTTGCATTAAGGCTACAGACAGTATGCCACTCTTGGCTTCCTGCCCTCACATGACATGCAGACCAGCCTCTCCTCTGTAGTGAAAATATAAAGAACGTTTTCGCTACTCACCAATACAAAGACGGGTTTTGTCATTACAAAGCATCACATTCTCCTCCTCCAGTTGGTTTACGTTGTCGTCGGTAATTGAGAAATGCGTCCAATTGTCAGAGCTGCCTCCTTGCTTTGGTTTTGTATTGCAATCGCCAGAGTTGATCTCATTTTCCATGTTGTGTTTGTGAATGTTGTGATAGACAGGTTGAGTGGTTGTTGTGGGGTAAGCCAAATTATTCATAGTTACTAGTAACCAAATCGACTCTTACGGGTCTGTATCTGTGACAGTGTACAAATGGATCCAATTGAGAGTTAAAGAATCTAACTTTGCCCTGTGTTTACATAACAAAACGTGTGTGTGTGTGTGTGTGTGTGTGTGTGTGTGTGTGTGTGTGTGTGTGTGTGTGTGTGTGTGTGTGTGTGTGTGTGTGTGTGTGTGTGTGTGTGTGTGTGTGTGTGTGTGTGTTTCTATAGCAGCAGTTATCACTCATCTCATCAGCCACTGACTGGAGCAGTGTGGTGGTGTTTACCTGCATTTCGCTGTAGTTTGTTTTTGTCAGAGCCATAGAGTAAGACAGAGTTACGACATCTCCGTTCACTTCATGGGGCCAGTCCAATGGCTCTTCTAGATTTCTATTTGGCGAATAGGGACACCGGAAGTTTATGGAATGAAGGGTAAAAAAAAATATTTATTGTTTTGTTTTTATTTGTTTTATTCATATTTATTGTCATGTCACAGGACAACGTTGCATACTCTGCCTTTAAATGAACACTCTGGATTTTACAGAGCAGACCTTGGAAGAGTTAGAGAAAACAGTGTTCTTGAATGAACCTCTGAAACATAAATATTATAGAGAAATATATATAAATATTTGAATCCCCCCCCCCCCACACACACACACACACACACACAATCTGAGCAGCCAATAGGACGGCAGCTCAGGGGTCACCCCTTATGTCACTTCCTGGCTGGTTGCCATGGCTCCAGTGGCAAGATGTCTCTCTCTCTCTCTCTCTCTCTCTCTCTCTCTGTGTGTGTGTGTGTGTGTGTGTGTGTGTGTGTGTGTGTGTGTGTGTGTGTGTGTGTGTGTGTGTGTGTGTGTGTGTGTGTGTGTGTGTGTGTGTGTGTGTGTGTGTGTGTGTGTGTGTGTGTGTGTGTGTGTGTGTGTGTGTGTGTGTGTGTGTGTGTGTGTGTGCGCGCGTGTGTGTGCGTGTGCGTGCGTGTGTTAATGGAGGCATGCCTGTCTGATCACATTATGGATCAGAGGAGAGTACAAAAAGTAGAAGAACACTCTCACTCTCTCTCTCTCCCTGCCTCTGCCTCTCTCTCTCTCTCTCTCTCTCTCTCTCTCTCTCTCTCTCTCTCTCTCTCCAGTCTCTTGATCTTCTTTGCTCTATCATTCTTTAACATTCTGGCATCAGTGAGACAGACTGTAGTTACAGTGCTTTACATCATCCTAATAGCCTGCCTGCGTGCATGCGTGCGTGCGTGCGTGCGTGCGTGCCTGCGTGCGTGCGTGCGCGTGTGTGCATGAATGCATGAGTGCATGAGTGCATGAGTGCGTGTGTGTGTGTTATGGATGTTGAAATGAAACTAGATATAGAGTTCATTAAATAACTACTCATAATTATAACTAGTAACTCCCTGTGGAACCAATTAGGCCTAACACAATGAACTGGTCAGCAAGACAGCATAGGAAAGACAAAGTGAAATTGCTTAAGTGTGTGTGGGTTTTATAATAACAAGTTATTATATTATTATTAAGTTATTATATTTAACACTTTAATATAATAACTAAATAATTGGATCCATTGGAACAAAGGATATTTTTTCCCCATTTCCTTAAAAGTAACAGTTTTGGACATACACAGCACAAGGTTTCTATCTGACAGCGCCTTAATTATGCTGGTCCTAAAATACATTTTAAGACGTAGGCATGTATTCCTCTTTGTATACTTAATGAGCACGCTAAAATTTGTATCTGAAAACAGTTTAGATTACAAACATGCTTCACTTCACCGGCCATCTCTCTCTCTCTCTCTCTCTCTCTCTCTCTCCCGAGCCTGCAGGCTAAACACTAGCTCTGCTGCACGCGTGAATCTATTTTGCATCCGAGCATAGACATGGTAACGCATATCTATGTGGCAGAGCCTTAGATTATATGGCTCTGCTATGTGGTAACGGCCCGCCTGCCTCTGATTGGCCTACCGGCACTGCCCGTCTTGACTGTCCTCCGAGGTGGATATAGCTATGCTGGATAGTCTGATGCGGAAATAATACAAGTACGGTATGATACAAGAGAAAGAGGCAAACTAATATTGTTTATGCCGTTTGCTTTGATGGAATAATAGATTGAACATGTACGCCGTAATTTCTGATTTGGTTGTGTTCTAAATAAAGTGTTTGTGTTGATTATTGTGTAATTTATTTGTAGGCCTATATATGTAAACTTGAAACATTATTGTACTGTAAAAAGGTCTCTTTTCCCTTCATCTTTATCCTTTTTAGTATAATAGTATTAGTTTACTATAATTAGATTAACACACTATAATCAACACTTTATTTAGAACACACCCAAATCAAATCATAGTACAGCGTACGTGTTCAATCAATTATTCAATCAAAGCAAACGGCATAAACAATATTAGTTTGCCTCTTATACAAAAAATAAAAGTTACAAGTTAGTTACAACAAGGCTTCATTCTGTCGCGCGTGCCAAGCTGTTATTCTCTTGTAATATTTCGGACAGTCAAGACGGGCAGTGTCGATAGTGTCACGGTGCGACTCAGGAGATGTAGGACCCAATTGCAGAAACAGAGCAGGAGCAGAGCAGGTCAAATGTAGGTGATTTATTCTCCAAAACACAGGAACACAAGAGAACGCAGGAGAATACAAAGAACACTACGAGAACATTACTAGGACTGAACACTGTAACAACATCTAAGATCTGGCAGGGAACACAAGGAACTGAGGGTTTAAGTAGACACAGGATAACAATACACAGGTGAACAGACCTAACAATCAACACAGGGATTGGCTGGGAGACTAACAGGACACAGGTGGAGAAAACTAGTAAGGTGAGACAAGACAGGAAACAGTAACTAGGGAAAACAGGAAACACTAGGACATCACTACATAATAAAAGGTATTCAACAGACAGATATCGTGACAGATAGGCCAATCAAAGGCAGGCGGGATGTACCATGTCTATATGCTCGGACGCAAAATAGATTCACACCTGCTGCACACAGCTGCTGTGAGTGAGGTTACAGCGTCCCATAGTCTGAAGGGATGGGACCTTCTGATTGGTTGAGACATAGTTTCAGACTAAAACTAAAAAATGACCAAATATTGGTAAAATTGTATGTTAACGTGCTTTTCCCTCCTATATACAGGTTTAATGTTTGTTTTTAGTTCAATGTTTGTTTTAAAAACGCCATTGACAATGAAGGGAAAATGTACATCATCCTGTCCCTAACACAAACATTAAATGCCATTAACAATAAAGAGAATGTAATGTTTGTTTTGGCACCGTTTGTTTTACATCACCTAATCAACATGAGTTAGACTTTAATATATTAGCGCCCCTCACTTCACACAGGTGTGATTTTTAATTCTCCTTTCTGTGTGTCCATCCAGTTGCAGATGACTCCGCCTCTCCCCGACCTTTAGAGGACGTTGTCAACAATCAGCGCATCACTTCCTCTCTGTCAACCTTCCCACACAGTGCAACATCATGGGATCTGTAGTCCTCGTCCTTTACTTCCTGCTCTTCCTGATGACATCATCACTATGTGCCAGTGTGGGTGGTCCCAGTCAAGGTAACTTATAACATACCGGTAACCCCTGCTAGTACGCTATGCTGCGCTACGTGTGAGAGAACATAAACCATACATCCGTCTTCTGCCGCTTTGGGACATTGAACACAACGCAACAACGCATGTGTGTTTGTTGACTGATGACGTTTTGTTTGTTTTCCGCGTGCCGTCCGGAAGGGGCCGTCACA